>NC_090818.1:15322714-15401714 GCF_000390325.3 Nicotiana tomentosiformis
AAAGCTCGGACTTGTTGCTGTAGCAGAAAGACGTGTTTGTAACACTACATACCTTTTTGAATAAAATCTGGATAATTTTGACAATAGATCATCGATATATACCTTACGAGAAGTGGAACTCAACCTTGAGGTTAGAGACTTCGTGCTGATAACGTGTTATAAAATATAGCTCAAAGTAACAATAAAGAACAAAGAAAAATAAGCTAAGAGATATAGAGAGAAAGAGAGGAGAGATTCTTATTTCTTCTTCAATTGTATGTATTTTCCTATCTATTACAAGGCCTTTATATAGGCATGAAAAGTGAAGAAAAATATGTCATTAAGCATAAAAATATGTCATTGAATATGTCATTAAACATTTGAGAAGATCATGGAGGAAGAGTAGACATCCACCATAATTTGATTTTTCTTATAACAAACCATTCATTTTCCAATTCAGGCTTTCTTTTTCAATACTCCTATTATTGTTCTTTAGCGAAACGTTTCCTTTGTAGATAAGATTTCCTTTAGGGTGGGGCTGGGGTGACGCAGTGCGCGGGGTAGTGGGTAGGGTGTTAATGGTTCGGTTCAGCCGGTTATTTTATAAAATTTGTACCATACCAATTGTTCGATTATTCTATTATGTATATCCAAAATTATACTTTTTGAAATTAAAATTATCCCAATCATGTCGTTTCTCTTCGATATCAGTACGGTTCGGTTAATTTTCGGCATTTCTTTTAAATGTCATATAAAAGCTACTAGTAGAAGTAGAACGCAATAACATACGTACTTTTATAGGGCTTAGCAAACTGTAATGACCCAACCGGTCATTTTAAATTTTAGAAACCCGTTCCCTAAAATAAAACTCCTCGAACATGGTTTTATTACTTTATGACTCGCGGGGATGGTTGGTTAGGGATTTGGAAGTGTGTGGGTTGAAATCGGAACACTTGGTTCCTTAAGTTAGCCTTAAAAGGCCAAGTTTGACTTCGGTCAACATTTTGAGAAAACGACCCCAGAATCGGGATTTGACAGTTCCAATAGGTTCGTATGATGATTTTGGACTTGAGCGTATGTCCGAATCGGGTTTTGGATTACCCGGGAGCATTTTGACGCTTAATAGTAAAAATCAACTATTTGAAGGTTTAAAATTCTTTAAATTTGGATCGGAGTAGGATTTTGAGTAATTGAAGTGTGTTTGGAATTCTGAGTTTTTGAATAGTTCTGTATCGTGATTTAATACTTGCACGCAAATTTTCATGTCATTCCGAGTAGTTTAAGTATATTTCGACGCATTGGAGGTAAATTGAAGAACTTGAAATTCTTAAGTTTGAATCAATTTGGTTTAGGGTATGATTCTTAGATTTGATGTTGTTTACGCGTTCCTAGAGTTCGAGCGAGTCCGTTTTATGATTTCAAACCTGTTGGTATGTTCGGGCGGGGCCCTGAGAGTCTCGAGTGTTAACCGGATGAGGCTCAGACCAATTTTGGGAAATTGAGCAAGGACTGAAGCTCGCAGCTACTGTCATAATCGCACTAGCGCTTGGACAGCCGCAGGTGCGAGCTCGCAGGTGCGAGCCACCAATCGCAGGTGCAAACTAGAGAAGCCTGCCCAGCCATCGCAGATGCGAAGCATTTGGCGCACCTGCGAATGCGCAGGTGCTATGGCCTTGTGCACAGAAGCGGAAAAATGTGCAGGTGCGAATGTATGGGCGCACCCGCAGTTGTGTAGAAGCGAGCACTTCTTCCGCAGGTGCGAAACCAGGAAAAGAAGGAAAATGCGCACCTGCGAGGAATTTCCGCAGGTGCGAAAACCGCATGTGCGGTACTCCTTCTGCAGGTGCAAAAAACCTGTTTGGGCAGAACTTTAAAAATGGACGAAAACTCAGTCTATTTCTTTCTATTTTTCATCCATTGTTGGGCGATTTCAGAGCTCTTTGTAAAGAGTTTTCAACTAGCAATTAAAAGATAAGTTAATTCCACAACCCTTGAGTTAAATACATAGATTATAGGTGGATTATAACTAGTAAATCTTAGAAATCAAAGATTTAAATGAAAAACCTAGATTTTTATAAAAGCGAGATTTTAACCACGAAAATAGTTATGGAATTGGGTAAAAGTTATATATTTAAGTTCTTGAGATTATGGGTAACGTTTTCATCCAATATTTGCAAAATTCGAGCACGTGGGCCCGGGGTGAATTTTAGGAATTTTACTATTTTGGATAGGATAATTTATTTAATAGATGAATTTCTAATTATTGAACATATATTAATTATTTTATATAACTTTTGGATAGTTTCGGATTTTTCGGCATCGAATCGAGAATTTTACGTGACGCGATAATCGGAAAGTGGACTTTGAGACGAGGTAAGTCTCTTGTCTAATCTTGTGAGGGGAAAATTACCCCATAGGGATTAAATTGAATAATTGTTGCTAATTGCGGGGGCTACGTACGCACGAGGTGACGAGAGTCCGTGTGTAGCTACTATTAATGCTAAAGTCCGGTTAGTTTAGGACTCAAAGCATGAATTACTTGTGTACATTGTTGTAACGACCCGACTTGTCGTTTTAAAAATTTACGCCCCGTTCAGTGACTTAAGGTCTCAAGCAGCTTCGCAATATGTATTATGACTCGCGGGTGTGGTCGAGTTTGATTTACTAAAGATTCGGAATTAAATTAAAAGAACAATCCTTAATTTGAAGCTTAAATGGAAAGAGTTCACCGGAGAGTTGACTTCTGAGCAAACTACTCCGGAATGGAATTTTGATGATGTCAATAGCTCCGTATGGTGATTTTAGACTTAGGAGCGTGTCTGGAAGTTATTTGAAGGTCCGTAGTGGAATTAAGCTTGAAATGCCCAAAGTTAATTTTTGGAAAGTGTGACCGGGGGGTTGACTTTTTGTTATCGGGGTCAGAATCCGATTCCGGTAGTGGGAGTAGGTCCGTAATGTCAAATGTGACTTGTGTGCAAAATTTGAGGTCAATCAGAGAAGTTGGGGCCAAATTTGGTAGAAGTTGAAGTTTCAAAGTTCATTAAGTTTGAATTAGGGTGTGATTCATGATTTCGATGTTGTTTGATGTGATTTGAGGCTTCAAGCAAGTCCGTGTTATGTTATGGGACAGGTTGGTATGATTTGACGGGGTCCCGAGGGGCTCGGGTGTGTTTCGGACCAAATTGGAGTTGTTTGGACTGCTGTTGCTGAAGTCTGGTTTCCTTCTTCGCAAACGCGAAGGGAGTCTCGCGTTCGCGAAGAGGAATTTGAGGGGCTGATGATTTGTCCTTCGCGAACACGAAGCTATGAACGCGAACGCGAAGAAGGAGCAAGGCAAGCCTTCGCGAACGCGTCCCAAGCAACGCGAACGCAAAGAAGAAAGGAAGATTGGGGCATGGGTTCATTTGGCCTTCGCGAATGCGAAGAGTGGAAGGCGAACATGAAGGAGTTGGTCAGCAGGTCATCGCGAACGCGACGAGGACTTCGCGAACGCGAAGAGGAAATGATGGGGTAGAAACAATTGGCCTTCGCGAACGCGATGAGGAGGTCGCGAACACAATGAAGGATTTGAGGCAGTTGGGTTTTGGCCTTCGCGAACGCGAAGAAGGCCTATCCGGGCAGAATTAAAAGTCCCAAAAATGGGGGTTTGAGTTCATAACTCAAAATCAAATTTGGAGCTCGGTAGAAGGCGATTTTTGGAAAGATTCTTATGTGGGTGTTTGGGGTAAGTGATTCTTAACCAGTTTTACTAATTTCCACGATTATGTCTTTGAATCCATCATTTAATTCGGATTTAATGGAGGAAAAATCAAGATATTTGTAAAATCTTCCAAAAACAAAAATTTAAGATTTGGAAGTCGAGTTGTTATTGGAATTCGATAAAATTGGTATGGTTGAACTCGTATCGGAATGGGTGTTCGGATTTCATGACAATAATGTCGGGTTCCGAGGGGCAAGTCCCGCGTTGCTTTTTGGAATAAATTTTTAAGTCGACGTATTATTATCCGGAATTATTTCCGATGAATTTTAATGAAGTTATGCAATTAATTTGGATAGATTTGAGCGGTCCGGAGGTCAATTCGAACAAGAAGGTGATTTTGGAATATCGGCCTAACTTCAAAAAGGTAAGTGTCTTGCTTAACCTTGACTGGGGGAATTACCCCTTAGGTATCGAGTCTTATGTGCCAAATTGTGTAATTGAAAACCATGTACGCGAGGTGACGAGTACGTACTTGGTTTATATGTGCAAATTTCATGGATTAAAAAATCCTTATACGCCCCTATGTATTAAATTGGAAATTATTGGCAATTATTAAATCCTCTATTTGTCATGCCTAGATCCTTGTTTGTTGAAATTGTTTTTACATGATGATTTGGTGTGATTTCCACCTTGATTTTTATGTGAAATATTATTTTATTTAGTTTTTCACTTTCGAATATTTTGTTAAGATTTTTGTGCACATTATGGTCGAGCCATTGGCTCCTTATTGTAGAAAATAATGTATTGTTGTATTCTGTGGCAAGTTGTAATATTTGGGCACTTCATGTGCAATTTGTGATATGTTATAAGATTTGAGCACCTGATGTGCAATTTGTGATATGTTATAAGATTTGAACACTTGATGTGCAATTTGTGATATGTTGTAAGATTTGAGTACTTGATGTGCAATTTCTGAAATGCTGTAATATTTGGGCACTTGAGGTGCAAGTTATAATATGTTGTGATATTTGGGCACTTGAGGTGCAAGTTATATTATGCTGTGATATTTGGGCACTTGAGGTGCGATTTGTGAAATATTGTGATATTGATACGCATGCGGTGAGATAAGGGTGGCTTGAAACGCGTGGCTAGTATGGGAACTACTAGAAGCCATGCGGTGTGATAAGGGTGGCTAAAACGCAGGATGCTATTTCGGGAAAATAATTTATTTAAAATTATATGTGAAGGCTCCCGCGGTGATATAAGTAAATGAGATATTGTGAATTTATTTATGATTTGGGACTACGAGGCGGTACCTCGAAAGTGCCCTGTTGATATTTCTTTATTCATGTTCTTGCCTTGGGCGATTTTGTTTCATTTAATATGTAAATTCTTTTCTTCTTCCGTGATGTATTAGTTGACTTTATTATTATGTGTTTTGTGCTCCTAGTTGTATCGTGTTGACTTTGGCTTTTTAGCACGAGACTCTGAAGAAGTATATTTCTGGTTTTTCTTACTGATTTTTGATAATTGAGTTGATATAAATAAAGGAATTATTATTATGTTTTAAATTAAATAGTTTTACAACCAAATCAGTAGTTTATTAGATGCTTTAATTTAAGTGAAATGTTATTTTCTTCACCCAAATGATTTCAAAAAAAAAAATATTCAATTCTTTGTTGATTTCTCACTTGATTTAAAAATTCTAAACTCGCTTTAATGGAAATAAATGCACTAGTGTTATCACAGAATATGGGAAAACAACCTACATCAATTCCAAAATCCATTAATTGTTGTTTGATCCATAATAATTGAGCACAACATGAGGCAACAACAACATACTCAGCTTCATCAGTAGATAAGGCCACAAAATTTTGCTTTTTGGTGGCCCAAGACACAAGACATGAGCCAAGAAAATGTGCCAAACCTGAAGTGCTCTTTCTGTCCACAAGAAAAATTGCATAATCAGCATCAACATATCCCATTAGATTGAAATTACTACCTTTTTGATACCATAGACAAATGTTAGTGGTGCCTTTTAGGTATCTCAAGGTCCTCTTGACAACAGTCAAGTGAGACTCCTTTGGATTTGCCTGAAATCTAGCACAAAGGACCACACTGAACACAATGTCAGGTCTGCTAGCAGTGAGATATAATAAAGAGCCAATCATTCCCCTATACAACTTCTGATCAACAGATGAACTAGGTTCATCTACATCTAATTTTGTAGCTGTTGCAATAGGAGTGTCAATTTCTTTGGAATCTTCCATTTTAAACCTTTTAACCAACTCTTTCACATATGTTTGCTGATGGATCATAGTTCCATTTGAATTTTGTTTAATTTGTAATCCTAAAAAAAATTAAGCTCACCCATCATACTCATTTCAAATTCACTCCCCATTAGTTTAGCAAATATTTTACTTAACTTATTAGTAGTTGCTCCAAGAATTATATCATCAACATATATTTGAACTACCAAGAGATCTTTATCCTTTTCTTTTAAGAATAAAGTATTGTCAATTTTACCTCTCTTGTAGCCATGCTCAAGAAAAACTTTTGATAATCTTTCATACCATGCTATTGGAGCTTGCTTTAGCCCATAAAGTGTCTTATCAAGCTTGTACACATGATCAGGACATTCCTTGCTTTCAAATCCCGGAGGTTGCTTAACAAACACTTCTTCCTTTAGATAGCCATTGAGGATGTCACTCTTGACATCCATCTGATGGAGAGTGAATTCCATGTAAGCAGCAAAGGCTATAAGGAGTCTAATTGCTTCCAATCTTGTAACAGGAGCAAAGGTCTCATCATAGTCTATGCCCTCCTCTTGATTGTATCCTTGAACCACCAATATTGCCTTGTTTTTTGTAACTGTTCCATCTTCATCAAGTTTGTTTCTGAAGACCCATTTTGTACCAATTACTAATCTGTCCTTGGGTCTTTGTACCAGATGCCAAACTTGACTTCTCTCAAATTGATTGAGTCCTTCTTGCATTATATTCACCCAGTCTGTATCCTACAAAGCTTCAGCAATATTTTTAGGTTTAATAAGAGATAGAAAAGCATCAAAAGCACAAAGATTCTTTAACGAAGATCTAGTTTTGATTCCAGAGGTTGGATCTGTAATTATGTTCTCAATGGGATGAGAACTTTGATATTTATAAGGTTTCACAACCAACTGGTTTCCCTTAGATGTTCCTTCGATGTTTTGTTGTTGAGGAACAGGTTCATGGATAGGTTCCCTTGAGGTTTGAGGATCACTTCCCCTTTGTTCAGTTCCCCATGTCAAGTTGCCCTGGGTGGAAGGACCTGTTCCGTCCCCTGTTCCTACTTCTGGTGAAGCTTCAGTCTGGGCCGTGGTTTCATTTGAGTTTCTCACCATCCCAATTGCTTCATCATCATGTTCCTATCTCTCAGAAAGAATGTTAGTTTCATCAAAAACCACATGTACACTTTCTTCCACACACATAGTTCTTTTGTTATAAATCTTATAATCTTTACTGTGTGAAGAATATCCCAAGAATACTCCCTCATCACTTCTGGGATTAAACTTACCTAGGGAGTCTTTACCATTATTGTGCACAAAATATTTGCATTCAAATGTCGTAAGATAGGATATGTTTGACTTTCTCCCTTTAAGTAACTCATAGGGAGTCTTCTCTACAAGAGGTATAGTCATGCACCTATTTATAATGTAACATGCAGTGTTCACATCTTCTTCCCAGAAACTATAGGGCAGTTTACTAGAAAGAAGCATAGTCCTAGCCATATCTTCAAGTGTCCTATTCTTTCTTTCAACTACTCCATTTTGTTGTGGAGTCCTAGGAGCAGAAAAATTATGACCTATGCAATGCTCATCACAAAATTCAGCAAATTTAGCATTCTCAAATTCAGTACCATGATCAGACCTAATTTATGCAAGTTGATTACCTAGTTGTTTCTGAGTTTTTCTAACAAAAGAAATGAACATGTCAAATACTTCATCTTTAGATGTTAAAAACAATGTCCAAGTAAACCTAGAGTAATCATCAACAAGCACCATCACATATCTCTTACCACCTCTACTTAATATTCTCATTAGTCCACAAAGATCGATATGGACCAGTTCCATCGTCCTGGTGATGCTTACTACTTTCTTGCTTTTAAAAAAGAATCTTACCTGCTTCCCCCCGCACAAGCTTCACAAACTTTATCTTCCTTGAACTTAATGTTAGGCAGTCCTATCACTAAGTACTTGGAGACTAGTTTATTAAGTTGACTTAGACTAGCATGTCCAAGTTTCTTGTGTCAAAGGAAGGGATCATTATCCAACACACTTAAGCAAGTGAGTTCATTTTCTGAAAGGGTGGACAGATCTACAACATATATGTTGTTCACTCTTTTTCCCTGCAAAACAATCTTGTCAATCGTAAGATTAATCACAAAGCATTTGGTAGAGGTGAATTCTACTATGTTACCTCTATCACATAATTGTGATACACTTATTAGACTGTACTTCAGTCCATCTATCAAGTAGACGTTCTCAATAGAGTGAGAATCAGTCTTACCTACCTTTCCAATCCCAATGATCTCACATTTCTTCCCATTTCCAAAGGAGACATTACCTCCTTTAAGGTCCTCAAGTGAAAGGAACTGGTTCATGTTTCCTGTCATATGCTTTGAGCAGCCACTATCCATGTATCATATTTGACTGCTCCCTTTCACTTGGACCTGCAAAAGGAAATCAGAGGTTAGTCTTAAGAACCCAAATTAGTTTTGGTCTCTTTCTATAGGCAAAAGGATGAATCAAATTCTTTTTAGCCCAACTTGGTAGCCTATTCTCCCCTCGAACAAATTCTTTGTTCTTTTGACTTGCCTTTTCTTTTGCAGTGCATTCACTTGTATAGTGACCAGTTTTACCACAGTGTGTGTAAATCTTGTTCTCAGGAAGTGTGAGGTACTTGCTTTTGTGATCCCATTTAGGTGCCAGATTCCCCAAGCCAAGTCCTCTTCTGTTGCTACTATGGTGTTCCTGTAGCCATGAAAGTGCATCGGAGGACCTTTTCCATTTACAAGTTCTGTCTAGCTCATGATTGACCTTGCTTAGATCCTTCTTTATGATTCTCACCAGCTCATTCGTTTTATACAACTCATCTTTTATTTTTCCTACATTTTCTTCTAAAGTGAGTTGTGTGTGATCAGTTGTCTTTTTACCTGTTCCTAATTTCAGTTTTCGATTTTCATATCTAAGTTCTAGAACAGTTGGGTCAAATGCATGAACCTGGTTCTTCAATACATTATTTTTCCTTATAGTCTCACTAGCCTTAAGTTCTAGGTTTTTGCACTTAGCCTTCAAAATCACACATTCTTTAGACAACTGTTCTTTTTCATTGTTTACATCCTCAGATTCATCAATTAGTTTTAGAAGTAACTCAGATAACCTTTCTTTAGACAATAATTTAATCTTGTCTTTGAGATGAATTACACTTACCTCAGTTTCTTCATCATATTCTCCAATGGCCATAAGTTCTTGTTCATCCCCATCAGCATCTGAGCTTTTATCTGAGCTTTCTCCCCAAGCAGTGACCATAGCCTTGGTTGATCCTTTGCTTTTCTTAGATTGAACTTGTTCCTTCATTCAGCTATTTCCTTCTTCCATTCAATTTCCCTTTGAGGACAGTTCTTGTTATGGTGATCAGTCTTTCCACACTTGTAGCATCCATCATTGGTTTTCTTCTCAGGAACTTTTGACTTACTATAGCTTCCACTTCTTGAAGGATCATTTTCTCTCCTCAGGTAATTTTTGAAGTCCTTGGTGATCATAGCCATTTTGTCATCCTCTAGATCAGAACCTTCAGTGATTCTGAGTGCCAGACTCCTTTCCTTCTTAGGTATATCCATTTTCATGGTTTGTCTCCTAAGTTCATAGGCAATAAGATTTTCAATTAACTCATCCAGTGGGAGAGTGGCAATATTCTTTGATTCCTAAATGACAGTGATTTTGCTTTCCCAAGTAATAGGCAGGACCCTTGTCAATATCTTCTCGACTCTATATTTTTCAGGAATAATCCTTCCAAGAGATTTTAGCTCATTTATCAATATAGTGAACCTTGTGTACATCTCTTGAATGGTTTCTCCTTCCTTCATAGTAAAGTTCTCATATTGAGAATATAGTAGAGTTCCTCTGGATCTCTTCACCTGAGGTGTTCCTTCATGAGCCACTTGCAAAGTGTCCTAGATTTCCTTAGCAGTGGTACAACTTTGGATTCTGTTGTACTCATCTGGACCAAGTCCACAAACAAGCCATTTCTTGGCATTAGCGTTCTTCTCCCATTTTTTTAAGTCCTCGGCAGTGCAATCAGCTCTTGTCTTTAGCACCTCTGCTCCTTTGGCATTTATCTTCAAGGTAGTCAGTGGACCATTGGTGATAATGTCCCGTAACTCATAGTCCTATCCTATAATGTGATATCTTATCCTGCTTTTCCACCAAGAGTAGTACTGGCCATTAAAGAGAGGTGGCCTAGCAGTGGATTGCCCTTCCCAGTTTCTAGGTGGTGCACTCATCTTGATCTTCTCCTAACGTGTTGGCCTCTTCAAGGATAACCCGCTCTAATACCAATTGATGTTTTATACTTCAATGCCACACAAGAGGGGGAGGAGGGGGGGTGATTTGTGTGGTATCCAATTTTCGCGTGCACTGATTATAAAAGGACCTTGTTCTTCTAAGTGTTTCTTATACTACAGCTGCGAAAATAGTAAATGTGAAAATTAAAGAACACAAATATTTTTACATAAAAAATACCCGGCTCAAAAGATGAAAAAAAATATGACTTACTACTCAGTAGAATATTTTCCAACACTTTACTAAATCAATGAACCAAAACAGCATTTACAAAACTCTTTATAAACCTAAGAATTAACTCTAATCCCGTTGTGGAAACCAACCTCTAACTTTTGAGACAACTTCAAGTTAACTCTAACTTGAATACTTAGAGTACCTAATACAATTACTTCTAGATAAAGCTGAAAGATACAACTTGAAAACACCTACTACAACTGAACTAGAATAAAAGACAGACGCTTGGAACTGGTTCTTCTATTTAGTTCATGTAGCTTCAGGTTCGCACACTTGAATCACACAAGAATTATTTGCAAAATGCCTTGTTATTTTGCTCTCAACTCATGTTTAATCTTCAGCTTTTGTGCGTACCTGTAGAATGAGAACATCCTGCAATTTATAGAGTAGAATAAGAAATAACTAGAGTTCTAATGCTACTCTTCCTTGGTGGAAGAGTTCTAGTTATCCATAACTTCTAACTCCTCCCTTATCTTGGATAGTGTTCTCTTTGAGTAATGAGTCCTTCTCCTTATCAATTATGCAACTTTTTCGATCAGGAGATATCAGATATAACAAGTTAAGTTTATCTCCTTCACGTGCATCCCTTATGCTTGAATCTGCCCGTGTCTGTGTACACAGAGAATGGACCTGGTTCATGCCTGAGTTGCTTTGCCAATCTTCAAAACAAACTTCACTTGGGCCAACACTCAACTACTTCAATGCCAAACAGAGGAGGAACTTTGTTGCTTCTAGGGCAAACATAGGAGAATGCTTAAAGTTGGGATAAGCTAAATGTATTGGAATGAATATCATTTGGTTTCGTGTAGTTTGTTTAGTCATTGAAGTATTTATACAAACATCTTATCAATTTTGGACTTTGTACAGTTTTACTAATTTTTATGCTTTTAGTTTTTTTTTTTGGGGGGGGGTGGAGGGGAGGGTGGGGAACTTGCTATAATACTAAAATTAATCCAAAAGTCTCCATGAAATCTATTATATCTATTATATAGAAATAAGACGATGGTCGACCAAGGACATATTAGACATTTCATATATTTTATAAATATCTCTTTTAACCCTAAAAGGAATTGACACATACCCTGCATAAATATCGTCTACAGCTTTCTCGATCTTCGATCTTGTCTGGATTTTAGCTGGATCTCTCTCTTTCTCCGCTATCTTTTTATTCTCCTTATTGTATTGCAAACCTAAGTCACCCATGGTGAGTCATTGGGTGGTGTTCTCTGGAAGGTATGGAGATTCAAATATCGTCTACAGCTTTCCAGCTTTATATTGACCTTTATATATATACATGCTTCTCCCCCTATGGCAATATAGTTTCTCTTGGTACTTGGTGTTCTTGCAGATTCTTTGCCGCCATTCTTGCTTGGGGATTTAGGTTGTTTTGTTGCTTCTGATCAGTGAGTCTTTCTTAGTTCAAATCTTCATTTACGGTTTTAATTCGGATGACAGATCCAGTAGTAAAATAAATAAGGCTATTGTTTTGGCCTAATTATCTAATAGTAAAATGGATGATTCTGTTTTAAGGAGTGTTTGCTGCCTAAATCATCTTGTTGACATTTTTTCCGGTGAAAAGTTCCAAGTTCTGTGATGCTTTTATCTATTAATGTTTATGGTGAAAGTATAAATTTTCCGACTCCAAAATTAATTGTCACCACTACAATTTCGTTTTTTAGGGATTGATACCATATAGTCAGTGAAAACTTATTCATTCACTTCTAAGTATATCTTGCTATAGGTCTTAGATGTCCCATTTAATTTGTAGTAAAAGTGAGACAATTTGTTAATTAAGCTCTATTGTGTTTTTACCTTTTTATCTTCTTGTTTAGATTATTAAATAAGTAAGCTTTGTTATGGTGATAAGTAATTCTTACTTATTGAGTTAGCATTTTCAAGGAGTAAAATTACCCTATCTCACTTATTCAGTTTGAAGTTCTTCATTTTTACAGTTATTTTTAGCTCATTTTATCATTGAGTTCGCATTTTATTGGTTTATTTTAATCATGTAAAGTCATGTGGCAGCCATAAAATACAAAAATAATTACAAGAAAGGACTTAGCTCTTGTATAAGATCACATTTCTCCTAAAAAAACTTAAAGAACTTACAATATTCAAAAAATATTAGAATTATTTTGTCTTAAGTTACACCAAGCAAAAAGGTTAGTCAAACATTTGGCTCTCAAAATGAGGTTCGGAGTTGAGATCCATCAAAGCAATCCTATTAGTCCAAATGATACAGGCAAGTATCATTAGCCATATGCTTTTGATGGATTTATCACTTCCTCGCCTTCTCCAGGCGTCAAAAGCTTCTTTGAGACTATAGAGTATCACCAAACCACTCCAAATAAGGCACAAGAACATATTGCACGCACTCATTTTACCTAAAAATGCAAAAGTAGGTAGTTTACATTTTAGGAGTTGATTCCTCGAATGGTCACTCAAGTAGTCATATTTTTTTATTTCATCTCCAAAAAGGTTACTCAATTATTTGAAGAATAAGTGAATAAATGCTATAGATAAGTGACATTTTGGGGATTAAAAAAAATACCCGTGTTACACAATTTCAATTAGTTGAGTGATCATTTGAGGAATTAACTCCATTTTTAGTTTTTGTGAAATATAGTAAGCATCTATTGCATAATGCGAATCCTCTTCTATTCATATTCTTGTTTATTCCTTTTGCTCTTGCTTTCTTAATAATCATAAATGTTCATTAGCTATTAATGGATTATTTTCCTTACATAGAAAACAATTGTCGCCTTTCACAAGACTGGTATTTGGTTGGCTCAATTGTCAACATTCTGTATTAACGAATTACTATAAACTAATGGGTTAGTTTATGCTCTCTCTTTCCCTCTCTTTCTGTTCGAGAAAGATTCAATCTTTTTAGTAATTGTATAGATATTTTTTTTGTTAAATCTCGAATGTAAAATAAACTTATCATAGAGCTTCCATGTTTTACACTTCATAAGTTGGGTATTTTCGTAGAATTCTTGATTACGTTCACTGTCTTGATCACGATAAAGTCCTTAGTATTCTTCAAGGTGTCGAGAGCACTGATCTTTTCTTTGTTATGTGGAAATAGGTTGGGTGATAACTATACAAAATATTCTTACTCGGTTATCATCATATTCTCAAAGACATGAGTTATTGTCCTCGGTACCTCTAAAACCTAGAAAGAAAAGTAGACATTAACATTTGACTTCTATTGATCATTTGGCTGGTCTAACCTACTTCTTATGAAGTTATTGAGGGAGGAGAAAGAGTTTGATTTAGTGTTGATGTATAGAAAGATAAATAATTTTGGTGCAATGAGAGATATGATAGCTTAATGAGTGAGGTTCTATTTTATGATCCGAGATTGGAAATCAATTCCATAATATAAGATTGGGAATCAACTAATGCATGGGTGGTTAACTTGAACTACTTATTGATGTTCGATTTTACTAGAACAATATAGAGTTTTAAGAAGTCAGCTGATGTATGGTGAGTTATATAGTGGTTAGACGTTCCAAATGTAGAACTTTGTGGCTATTTTATTGGTTATTCCTGCTTTTTATGTATTTCTGCGTTAGATTCCTATTATTATTTATTAATGATATTGCACATTTGTGCATATGAGTTTTTATGCAACACTTTCAATTGAATTTGAAAAGAGTAATTGAAATATATAATGTGGATGGTCTCTTAGTCTTGATGATTTCTCTTGCTGGAGAAATCTCTAAAGAAAGTGATATTTATCAAGTACCAATAAAGCTACGTTAGTATGCAATAGTTATATAGTCATAAATTTAACACTTCCTCCTACCATTTCTCCTCCAAACCATTGTGTTGTCATAGTCATTATACGGTTCGTGAATATGAGTTATTGTGGCCACTTTAGCTTATCTCTTGTCATGATTATGGTATATGTCATTGAACCATTTTTGTATGCATGTGGAGGTATTTAAGAAAATTAAGTTGATCAAGGTTTTATTTTCATCTTGCACCTGCATTTACCCTGTCCTACACCCTTGTTATGGTAGTCTTAATTTTTCCTGTTTGGGCTGAACTTTGATAGTTCTACAATTATAATTGGTGCTTATTTTGTTTTTGCAGATTGGAACATGATGAGACTATTGGAGCATGTGGTATTTTCAGATGGAGTAAGCTATACTCTTCTTTTGGTTGTCTATGTACCGATAAGGAATTATTACACATTAAAGCTTTTGATAATGTAAATAAAATATCCTTTTAAAGAAAGAAAATAGTGTGAGAAGATATCTTATACTTGTTTGACTATGTTGATCTAACTTTTTATCGTTTCCCAATATGGTGTGGTCAATATTCTTAGGCAGATGCAGGGGACCAGCCTAGACCTACTTGATCTTATACTCCCTGCTTGAAAGGTCATGTTCTTATACTTTTCTACCGTAGTTCATTATTTTTTCTGATACAAGGGAAAGTATTAGTATCTGAGTAAGAACTTGACTAAATAACGATAAGTGTGAATTCCAGATGCAGTTGAGGTAATTGATGTATAAAGCTTGGGCCCGTGCTCAGCACGAGCAATTTTCATCTAGTCTATTGAGAAGAGAGAAGAAAGTATTCACGTCACTCATGTCAAAGAAAATATCTCTAATATCCTAACCACTTTGGGCCCGTGCTATTCCCACGTAAATTAAAGGTAAATTGGCAGTACAAGAACCAATTGCAATTTAAAAAGAGAGTAGAGGATAAAAATACTAAACAAATAATACGTTAATAAAAATTTATATTAATAATGTAATAATATTAAAAACTGGATAATATAATAAAAATATATATATAACAAAAAATTATTCGATAACTATATAGGTCTCTTTTTTAATTTACTAGATATTTTGTTATTGGGTATACCGTATTGACAGATGAGATGACAATTGAAATTTATTAAATCAATACGATATAATATGTTAAACAAACTCGATCATAATTTAATTAATATTTTTTAATATTGGTACGACTACTAGTTAACATTAATCTAAAAGTAACGTGAAATCTATGGAGAGGAGAGAAGAAATTATTCGCACTCATGTTAAAGAAAATATCTATAATAGCCTAACCCCTTATGCCCGTGCTATTCCCACCTAGTACTAAAATAAAGGAAAATTGACGGAACAAGTACCAATTGCAATTTAAAACGTGATATTTGAATAGTGCCACTAAATAACAAAAGGCAACCCTAATATATTGATATGACAAGTGCCGCTAAATAAGTATTATCTCCGATTCATTTGATGTGGCAAATTTTGAATAGATACAAAAAATAAATTTAAAAAAACTTTTAAAATTTGTAATATAAAGCAAGTTATACGACCCAAAATTCCACCACAGGCGTCGTGATGACACCTAGTCTCTAAGAGTAGGTAAGCCGATTTCTATTACATTTTGAAGCTATTTTTTTTTTGAATTAAAATTTAACAGTGGAAATAATTACAATACACAACCTCCCAAGACTGGTAGTACTGAATTACAAACTCTAACTGAATACATGGAATGATCACGAGGACCGAATATACAATACTGTTTGATTATAAATTAACAGTACAATAAAATAAAAAGACTCCAAGGGACCGCGACGGCCAAGCAGCTCTACCTTGAATCCTTATTATCGCGCTTTAACACTGCTCAAGTCCGATATCTTCAATACCTGGCTCTGCACAAAAATGTGCAGAAGTGTAGAGTGAGCACACCACAGCGGTACCCAGTAAGTATCAAGATTAACCTCAATGGAGTAGAGACGAGGTACAGTCAAGACACTCACTAGTCTAATAACTTGTGAAATATGAAATACAAAATAATAGAAAATAAATAATAATAAATGCAGGATAAAACAACCAGTGATATGCACAACAGACAACAAGAATACCATTAATATTACTAAATATTAAAACTCATCGGAAAAAATTCCGGATAATAATATGTCGACTTAAAAATTTATTCCAAAAAGACAACAAAAGTCAACGCGGGACCCGCCTCTCGGAACCCGACATAATTTTTATGAAATCCGAACACCTATTCCGATACGAGTTCAACCATACCAATTTTATCGAATTCCAATAATAACTCGACTTCCAAATCTTAAATTTTCGTTTTTGGAAGATTTTACAAAAATCTTAATTTTTTCTCCATTAAATCTGAATTAAACGATGGATTCAAAGACATAATCATGAAAATTAATCAAAACTGGATAACAGTCACTTACCCCAAACACACACGCAAGAATCTCTCCAAAAATTACCTTCTACCGAGCTACAACTTTGATTTTGAGTTATGAACTCAAACCCCTATTTTTGGGACTTTTAATTCTGCCCAGATAGGCCTTCTTCGCGTACGCGACCATTGCCTCGCGTTCGCGAAGGCCAAAACCCAACTGCCTCAAATCCTTCATCGCGTTCGCGACCTTCTCGTCGTGTTCGCGAAGGCCAACTACTTCTGCCCCATCATTTCCTCTTCGCGTTCGCGAACCCCTCGTCGCGTTCGCGATGACCAGCTGACCAACTCCTTCGCGTTCGTATTCCACGCTTCGCGTTCGCTAAGGACAAATGACCCCAGGCCCCAATCTTCCTTTCTTCTTCGTGTTCGCGTTGCCTGGGCCGCATTCGCGAAGGCTTGCCCTGCTCCTTCTTCGCGTTCCCGGGACTCCCTTCGTGTTCCTGAAGAAGGAAACCAGACTTCAGCAACATCAGTCCAAACAACTCTAATTTGGTCTGAAACCACCCCGAAATACACCCGAGCACCTCGGGACCCCATCTAATCATACTAACCAGTCCCATAACATATCACGGACTCGCTCGAGTTTTCAAATCACATTAAATTACGCCAAAAATATAAATCGCACCACAAATCGAACTTATAAACTTCAAAAACTTTCAACTTCTAAAACTCGTGCTGAAATCTATCAAACCAACCCGGAATGACGTCAAATTTTACAGGCAAGTCCCAAATAACATAACGGAGCTGTTCCAACTCTCGCAATCGCATTCCGACCTTGATATCAAAAAGTCCACTTCCAGTCCAATTCTCCAAAAATTCGACTTTCATCATTTCAAGCCTAAATTGGCTACAGACCTCAGATTCACAGTCCGGACACGCTCCTAAGTCCAAAATTAGCTAACAGAGCTAACGGAACCGTCGGAACTCCATTCTGGAGTTGTCTTTACACAGTTTCGACTACGATCAAAATCCTAAGACTTAAGCTTTCGTCTTAGGGACTAAGTATCCCAAATCACTCCGAATCATCCGTAAATCAAATTCGACCACACACGCGGGTCATAATACATATTGCGAGGCTGCTCGAAATCTTAAGTCACTGAATGGGGCGTAAATTCTTAAAACGACAAGTCGAGTAGTTACATTCTCCACCTCTTAAACAAACGTTCGTCCTTGAACGTGCTAAGAATCTTTCTGAGGACTTTAAATTACTGAGTATATTCTTGCACACATACTTGTGAGTGATTTTACATTCTCGCAATTTAACACGGGTCCGACAACACCATCTCAATTGAGATTATTTCTTTTCTTCATTCTTATAAGCTTTAAAGCAAAGTCCCTAACTCTCCAATCATTTCCAAAATGCCTGATTTCTCACAACAACGCACAGTATTAGTCCCAACTGGCTATAGTAACTCGTGCCTATGCACATATAAATTTTCTCAATAGTGTTGAAGTAATTCAAAACTTTCTCTGGGGTGCTACATTATTCCCCGCTTAGGATCATTCGCCCTCAAACACATAACGTAATTCATCTCTTCCTTTGCAAATCTCAATCCCCCAAATTTTACTAACTCGCAAATCTTTTCAGAAATTTCGGCAGAGTCTCCCCTGTAATTGGGCCTATCCACATGCCAGAGTAACACCCGAAGAACTCCTAACAACATATCCACAACCCAACAAAATACCACAAGGTATATATCAATAACATTAATCGCAACATTGCATTATCATAATGATATCAGGATATGAAGCACATCATATGTATGCTCATCACCTCATCTCTAGTCTTAAAAGCTGTTCATAATTAATTCCAGCATCATCAATTAATCTCATATTAACCATCACCTTGTTTCGAATTTTCACAATACTGACAACAGAATGTGAGGCATGAAGACCTCATGATTACTTACTCGGATTAATGAGTCACATTTAACACCACCTGGGCACTCACCTCATAGGCTAAAACTCAATATTTATAGCGCGAAAATGGCTGAATATGAACAGAAAATATACAAGCATTATCAAATAAGCCTAACATGCATGACTCCCTATTAATATTATTGCACAAATTAAATTTCACAAGGGAGAATTTTAAACTCATAAACATTTCACCACAAGGACCTCGTCCTTATATAACTTCCATCGCAGCTTGCAGCCCAGTTTAAATAGTTCACATTATGTAAAAAGGCAAGGATCTCGTCCTCAAATCCGAGTCACAATTATGTTGCACATTATGCCAACTAAAATTTTCAATTTCCTTTATTTTTTCTTTTTAATACATTTCATAAACAATTTTCACAACATATAATGAACCCTCATACCGGTAGGGCATATAATTCATAAAAATTGGAATCAATTATTCCAAAACATATTAAACCCACTGTAATGAATAATAAAAATTACTTTTGAACTTATAGCCCTCAATGGTGTATAGAAATAAAATAACAGACACGGGCTCACATCTTTAAATCTCCCAACAGGAATACACATATAAGTGGGTCGCAAATTTACGAAGCTCACCCATGAGTGGAGCATAATAGGAAGATTTACCTCAATATTCAGAACCGAATCAAATTAAGGAAAATATCCTTTTATAACAAAAATCAGGATCGTACCTGTAACGACACCATCTGGTATATTGGCCTTAGCCAAATCATAGTGATTAAATCAACGGGTCGGGCCTCTACCTCTTAGGCGCCCACTACCCGCCTGTCCTCCACCTCTAGCTGACTGTGCACGTGGAGTATCAACTGGAATAAAGCTTGTAGCTGGAGTGTTCTGATGAAATCCACCACTCCCAAGTCTGGGACAATCTCTCATGATATGCCTAGAATCACCACACTCATAACAACCCCTCTGAGGTCGCGGCTGCTCGTAGTGAGTCTGTGCCGGATAACTAGAATAACCACTGTAAGAATCTCGTGCCGATGGTGCACTATAAACTGGAGCACTCCGAGTAATCTGGTGTGCGGACTGAGCTGACCAGCTGCTCGAGCTTCCACTATAATGGGTTCTAGATAAAGTGTAAAATCCACTGAACCCTCCAGATCTTCGAAACCTTTTGGCCTCCTTAGGCTCTCTTTCCTCGCCTAAAACACCCTCAATCTTCCTTGCAATCTCCACTACTTGTTGAAATGGAGCATCAATTTGCAACTCTCGAGCCATGCATATTTTAAAAAACATAATCGAGCCCCTCAATGAATCTTCGGACTCGTTCTCTGATTGTAGGAACTAATACAGGTGCATGACGGGCTAACTCACTGAACCTGATAGCATATTCTGACACTGTCATAGTGCCCTGATACAACCGTTCAAACTCTGTGCCCCACGCATCTCTGAGAGTCTGGGGAACAAACTCTTTCAAGAAAATTTCTGAAAATTGAGCCCAGGTTGGTGGTGTGCCATCGGTTGGTCTACCTTCTTCATAGATTTTCCACCACCAATATGCCGCGCCTAACAGTTGAAATGTAGTAAAGGCAACTCCGCTCACTTCCACAATACCCATGGTGCGGAGAATAAGGTGACAATTTTTCAGAAATTCTTGGGCATCCTCTGTGGCTGTGCCACTGAAAGTTGGTGGACTATACCTCTTAAACCTTTCAAGTCTCTTTTGTTCTTCTTCTGATGCCTCGGTCCTGACCTCAGGCAGAACCGGAATAACAAGTTGTACCGGTACTAAACCCGGAACCTAACTAACGTGAACCTGCTGCTCTGGAGTCGTGGTAGGAGTCTGAGCTACTCCCCCAATCTGCGGAATGTTTGGTGCAACAGAGATCAATCCCGCCTGAGTTAATGTACCAAATATACTCAGGAACTGTTCCAAAGTCTCCTGAAGTCCAGGGGTAACAACAGGTGCTTCTGGTACCTGTCCCCCAACTGGAGCCGCTAGTGGCTCATCAACTGTTGTTCTGACAGGTGCTCTAGTCGTAGCACGTGCCCTTCCTCGACCTCTACCTCGGCCTCTACCTCGGCCTCGGCCTCGGCCTCTTGCAGTCCTAGCAGTATGTGCGGATGCCTGCTCAGCTAACTCAGTAGCACGCGTCCTCACCATCTGTGAGAGAATGGAGATAAAAAGGTCCAATTTCCAAATTCAACAAATTTCGCACGACAAGAATGAAAGAAATGGAAATTTTCTAACAGTTCTGTAGCCTCTCGAAGATAAGTACAGACGTCTCTGTGCCGATCCGCAAGACTCTACTAGACTCGTTCGTGACTCGTAGAACCTATGAACCTAGAGCTCTGATACCAACTTGGTACGACCCAAAATCCCACCACAGGCGTCGTGATGGAACATAGTCTCTAAGACTAGGTAAGCCGATTTTTATTACATATTGAAGCTATTTTATTTTTGAATTACAATTTAACAGTGGAAATAATTACAATACACAACCTCCCAAGACGGGTAGTACTGAGTCACGAACTCTAACTGAATACATGGAATGATCACGAGGACCGAATATACAATACTGTTTGATTACAAATTAATAGTATAATGAAATGAAAAGACTCCAAGGGACTGCGACGACCAAGCAGCTCTACCTTGAATCCTTATGATCGCGCTTTAACTCTGCTCAAGTCTGATATCTTCAATACCTGGCTCTGCACAAAAATGTGCAGAAGTGTAGAGTGAGCACACTACAGCGGTGCCCAGTAAGTATCAAGACTAACCTCAATAGAGTAGAGACGAGGTACAGTCAAGACACTCACTAGTCTAATAACCTGTGCAATATGATATACAAAATAATAGAAAATAAATAATAATAATAATAATAATAATAATAATAATAATAATAATAATAATAATAATAATAATAATAATAATAATAATAATAATAAAGGCAGGATAAAACAACCAGTGATATGCACAACAGACAACAAGAATACCATTAATATCACTCAACAATTAATAAATACAATTACACCTAATTAAATCAAGCCCTTCAAATAAATGTCTTTCACATAGTTCTTCTAGATAACTTTCTTTCAAATATAATTTTCTCAAATAATTATTTTTCAGATATAATTCTTTCAATAAATCTTTTCAAATACAATTTACTCAAATAAATATCTTTCAAAATATAATTCTTTTATATAATATTTTCTAAGTAAAAATCCTTCCAAATAAATATTTTGAATATAATTCTTTCAATTAAAAAGTCACCACGTGACACCTCATTTCAAAATCATCAAAATACGGGTCTCAGCCCATTTTCATATTTCCACGGCACCTCGTGCCCATAATTAAATCATCATATTTGCCCGGCACCTCGTGCCCTCATTTCATATCACAACTGCACGGATAATTCACGTGCCTAATATCATTATCATTTTATCACAGCACCTCGTGCCCACATTTTATATCACAACTGCATGGACAATTCACATGCCAATATCCCCATTTCATATCACAATTCACGGCACCTCGTGTCCATATTTTATTTTATAAACAGCCTGGCAATAGTCACAGGCTTCCAATTTCAACATAAATCAGATTATTATCAATTTACTAACAACAAGACAAGTTACACAAGGTATAAAAAAATAAACACAAGAAAAACCACAATATCACATGAAAATTGTCAACACCACAACCCCACATCATCACATATCGTCCCTGACAATAGCCACCCTTATCGCTCCTATTGCCACCTTTATCGCTCCTATAGCCACCCTTATCGCTCCGCCCAGACAATATCAATAGCCACCCTTATCGCTCCTATTGCCACCCTTATTGCTCCTTTAGCCACCCTTATCGATCAGCCCAGACAATATCAATAGCCAACAAATACAATAGTGAAATGCTACCCTTATAACCACATAATATCAACGGTGAAATGCCTCCCTTATCTTCCCAAAATAATAACTCACACAACATAGCATTTTACATGGAAAATTATCACAACAACATAACAAAAATCAATTCATATCATAATTTGCCCAATGACCACAACCAAATTTTAAATCTACAACCAAGTCAATTAATTTCACAGCAAATAGCCAAATGCACCACACAATGTGTACAACACCCATAAACAATCAATAAAGATAGAAATTACTCAACATAAAGCAAAGTCTTCATAAAAGATCAAATTTTCAATAATTATATAAACACCTCTTTTTAAGCTCGTTTAATTAATTATTTACAGAGGAAAAAATACAAAATAAAATAAAATTACAATAATTATCAAACTAGCAAATTCACGAAATTTTATAAATAATCAAATAACAATCACATCACATTGTCATATAATAACAGAGTCAACAATAAGGGTTTAGGCACGACAAGTAGATGATTAAATACATGCCAACAGTTATCCAATTTACTCCACAATATGCTCAAGACTTTTAACTCAATAAAATTTGCACATATAAACCAAGTACGTACTCGTCACCTCACGTACATGGTTTTCAATTACCCAAGTTGCACATAAGACTCAATGCCTAAGGAGAATTTCCCTCACTCGAGGTTAAGCAAGACACTTACCTCTTTGAAGTTATGCCGATGTTCCAAAATCGTCTTCTTGCTTGAATTGGCCTAGTGACAACTCAAATCTATCCAAATTAATTATATAACTTCATTAAAACTCATCGAAAATAATTCCGGATAATAATACGTCGACTTAAAAATTTATTCCAAAAAGTCAACAAAAGTCAACGCGGGACTCGCCTCTCGGAATCCGATATAATTTTCATGAAATCCGAACATCCATTCTGATACGAGTTCAACTATACCAATTTTATCGAATTCCAATAACAACTCGACTTCCAAATCTTAAATTTTCGTTTTTGGAAGATTTTACAAAAATCTTGATTTTTCCTCAATTAAATCTGAATTAAACGATGGATTCAAAGACATAATCATGAAAATTAATTAAAATTGGATAAGAATCACTTACCCCAAACACCCATGCAAGAATCTCTCCAAAAATCGTCTTTTATCGAGCTCCAACTTTGATTTTGAGTTATGAACTCAAACCTCGGTTTTTGGGACTTTTAATTCTGTCCAGATAGGCCTTTTTAGCATTCGTGACCATTGGCTCGCGTTCGCGAAGGCCAAAACCCAACTGCCTCAGATCCTTCATCGCGTTTGCAACCTCTTCGTCGTGTTTGCGAAGGCCAATTGTTTTTGCCCCATCATTTTCTCTTCGCATTCGCGAACCCCTCGTCGCTTCGCGATGACCAGCTGACCAACTCCTTCGCGTTCGCGTTCGCGTTCCACGCTTCACATTCGCGAAGGACAAATCATCAGCCCCTCAAATTCCTCTTCGCGTTCGCGGGACTCCCTTCGCGTTCGCGAAGAAGGAAACCAGACTTCAGCAACAGCAGTCAAAACAGCTCCAATTTGGTCCGAAACACACCCGAGCCCCTCGAGACCCCGTCCAATCATACCAACCAGTCCCATAACATATCACGGACTCGCTCGAGGTTTCAAATCATATCAAATTACGCCAAAAATACAAATCGCATCACAAATCGAACTTATGAATTTCAAAAACTTCCAACTTCTAAAATTCGTGCCGAAACCTATCAAACCAACCCGGAATGACGTCAAATTTTGCAGGCAAGTCCCAAATAATATAACGGAGCTGTTTCAACTCTCGCAATCGCATTCCGACCCCGATATTAAAAAGCCCACTTCCGGTCCAATTCTCCAAAAATTCGACTTTCGTCATTTCAAGCCTAAATTGGCTATAGACCTCAGATTCACACTCCGGACATGCTCCTAAGTCCAAAATCACCCAACGGAGCTAACAGACCAATCGAAACTCTATTCCGGAGTCGTCTGCATACAGTTCTGACTACGGTCAAAATTCTAAGACGTATGCTTCCGTCTTAGGGACTAAGTGTCCCAAATCACTCCGAATCATCCGTAAATCAAACTCGACCACACACGCGGGTCATAATACATATTGCGAGGCTACTCGAAACCTTAAGTCACTGAACGGGGCGTAAATTCTTAAAATAACAAATCGGGTCTCATTAAGGATAAAATTAAATCGCTACTAAATTTAAAAAGTTATCATTCTTTTTTAAACAGTTTAAAGAAACATATTGTCAGAGGAAGCAATATGTACATAAGCTCGAATTTCTGGACGTAATCTAGCATAAAAGATATCTTTTAAGAAAAGAAAAACTCATATATATACCAACATATGAAACTAATTGATCAAATCATTCCTTTTCATTAAAAAAGAGTATCGCAAGAATAGTGTAGGACGTGATCTTTTCCTAATATTGTAAATGTAAATATATTATAAAACGTAAACCATTCATTTTCCAATTCAGGCTTTCTTTTTCAATACTCCTATTATTGTTCTTTAGCGACAAGTTTCCTTTGTAGATAAGATTTCCTTTGGGGTGGGGCTGGGGTGACGCAGTGCGCTGGGTAGTGGGTAGGGGTGTTAATTGTTCGGTTCGGCCGGTTATTTTATAAAATTTGTATCATACCAATATTTCGATTATTCTATGATGTATATCCAAAATTAGACTTTTGGAAATTGTCCCAATTATGTCGGTTTCTCTTCGGTATCGGTACGGTTCGGTTAATTTTTGGTATTTTTTTTAAATGTAATATAAAAGCTACTAGTAAAAGTAGAATGCAATAACATACGTACTTTTATAGGGCTTAGCAAATCTCTCTAGATATTTTTATTATTTAAATAGTTATGCATTAAGAAAACATGAAAACAGTGTAAAAGAAACTAAGCAAAGACACCGAAAATGTAAATCACACGAGTAGAAAGATATTAACCAAGTTGGGACCAAAGAATAAAATCTATAGAAGATTAAATATTTAAAAAGATGAATCCAAATGATAGAAAAGGTGTAACGACCCGGCCGGTCGTTTCGAGAGTTATAGCCCCGTTTTTTCCATTTCTGCTCCTTTTTGTGCTTTTCAGCTATATTATGTTATACCGGGTTAGTTGGTTCGGGTCTGGAGTAGTTTCGGAATAAATTGAGACACTTAGTCTCTTAAGTAGAAGCTTAAGTTGTAAAAGTCAACCGGATATTGACTTATGTATAAACGATCTCGGACTGAAATTTTTATGGTTCCGTTAGGTGATTTTGGACATAGCAGCGCGTTCGGAATGCAATTTGGAGGTCCGTAGTAGAATTAGGCTTGAATTGGCGAAAGTTGGAAATTTGGCGATTTTGGTCGGCAGTGAAAAATTTGATATCGGGGTCGGAATGGATTTCCGAAAGTTAGAATAAGTTCGTGGTGTCATTTGTGACGTGTGTGTAAAATTTGAGGTTATTCGGACATGGTTTGGTAGGTTTCGGCGTTGTTTGTGGAATTGGAAGTTTAGAAGCTCTTAGGCTTGAATCCGAGGGTAATTTGGTGTTTTGATGTTGTTTTGAGGGTTCGAAGGCTCGACTAAGTTTGTATATTGATATATGTCTTTTTGGTATGGTTGATTGAGGTCCCGAGGGGCTCGGGGTGATTCCGGGTGATTAACGAATTGTTTGAAGTTGGAAAAATGCAGCTGAAGATGCTGCTAATGGTATTTCCGCACCTGCGGAGGGGGAGCCGCAGGTGCGAGGGTGCAGAATCGCTTGGAGAAGTCGAAAGTGCGGGAAAGGCTAAGTTGGGTTGGAAGCGCAAGTGCGAGAAAGCTACCACATCTGTGAGCCCGCAGGTGCGAGACCAGGGGCACAGATGCGGAAGGGAGGAAAAAGACTGGCTTCGCAGATGCGGAGAATTGTGCGCAGGTGTAAAAGGTTGGCCGCAGATGCGAAACCTGGGATCTTTAGTGAGTTCCACACCTGCGATGGAAATTTCGCAGGTGCGGCGTCTCAGAAGCCGAAAAAAGGGCCGCAGGTGCGATATTGCTGGGCAGATAAGCTCCAGCTAGAGGTTTTTGTCTTTCATTTTCAATTTTGAACTTGAGAAGCTCGGGAGAGAGGCGACTTTTTGAAGGTTTTCAAGGAGCAACATTGGGGTAAGTGATTCTAACCCATAATAGTATAAATTTCGTGAATCTATGGCTTTGTTCATCATTTAATTAGTAGGATTTTGAAGTGAAATAAGGGGTTAGGGCTTTGGATTTTGGAGAGTGTAATTTGAGGATTAGAAGGACCAAATAATGTCAGATTTTGATAAATTTTGTATGGTTAGACTTGTGAGTGAACGGGCTTTCGGGTTTTATGATTTTTATCGAATTTCGAGACGTGGGCACGGGGGCCGGGTTTGAGTCGATTTCAGATTTTGGCTATAATTTAGTATTTTTCTTGCGGAATCGATTCCTTTAGCCCATATTGATCGTATTGTATTACTTGTGGCTAGATTCAGGACGTTCGGAGGCCGAATTGAGAGGCAAGGGCATTCTAGAGTAGGACTTTGCTTGATTTGAGGTAAGTAACGCTTTCAAACTTGGTTCTGAGCGTTCAAAACCCCAAATTATATGCTATGTGATTAGTATTGAGGTGACGCACATGCCAAGTGACGGGTGTGCGGGCGTGCACCGTGAGAATTGTGACCTGGGTGATTCCATGGCACCGTTTATGACTCTATCCTGTTGATATCCATGTTTTCATCACGTGATAAAGTAGTTGAGCTGTAAATCATGCTAGATATCATGTTTAAGCTTTGTGCCGGTATTGTTTGGACCCTTAGCGGTCGTTTCTTGCTGTCATCTTACTGGTTTAATTATTATTTCATACTCAGTCATGATCATACATTTTTATATCATACGTCGGTCTCATTTATTTATGGATTCATCATATTATTGTTTCGGGTGGTTTTCATGACATTGTGGGCCCGTGGTGAGACTGGAGAGGTTGATGACTGAGTGAGGCCGCGTGCCTAGTTATGAGTGATGGTTATGGGATCTGGCTACATGCCGCAGTGGTTATATTGATGATTATGATAGCGCTTGAGTTGTAGGAGCCCCTCCGGAGTCTGTAACACACCCCAGTGAGCGCGGTTGATATTATTGAGGAATGTATCTTCCCTGGACATGGATCTTGTCCGAAGTACTTGATACCTGGAGATGGATCTTCTTCACAGGGCTGGATTGGCCTTGCTCGGTACTGGATGACTTATAGTCAGTTATATGTTCTGGGATGGATCTTCCCTGGGCCCTATGTGCCATATACAGTACCGAGTGGTTGAGCATTTGAGAGTGCGAGCACATGAGGCTGACAGCATGGTACATCACATACAGCATGTGCATTGGCATGTAGAGATAGCAGAGTTATAGTCTTTACACTGTTCGGATCTGCTTCACTTTACTGTTTGAGTTGCCTATTTAATTTGAAACCATGCCTACGTTTCTGTTCAGTTATCTCTATTTTATCTGTACCGGTTAGTTCGTCACTACCTTTCTGTACAAAGTTTGGACTTGTTATTTACTGAGTTATTGTACTCACGTTACTCCCTGTACCTCGTGTACATATCCAGGCGATACCGGTCATAGCGGCGGTTGCTGATTGAGGATCCTAAGTTGTAGAGACTATCAAGGTACCTGCACAGTATTCGCGGGCCTTGACACTCCTTATTTATCTTTGTCGTACTTTCAGTTTATATCTCTAGACACTGTAGTAAATTGTATTTCTGATCTAGACGCTCATGTACTCAGTGACACCCTAGTTTTGGACTGGATTGTATCACTTTGGGATTTTCATATGTTTTAAACAGTTTTTCTTTAATGTTAAATTCTTCCATTAACGTTTTCAAACTTATTGTTGTTGGTGTTGGGTTGTTCAGTCGAGGCTGGCCTAGTTCCACGATATGCGCCATCACGACGGTTGATTTTGGGTCGTGACAGTTGGTATCAGATTATAGGTTACATAGGTCTTACGAGTCATGAGCGGGTTTAGTAGAGTCTTGCGGATCGGTACGGAGACGTCTATACTTATCTTCGAGAGGCTACAGAACCCTTAGGAAAACTCCACATTCTTGAACTCTCATCGTGCGAATCTGTTGATTCTAGTAACCAAACGTCTGTTGTTTCATTCTCTCACAGATGGTGAGGACTCGTACTACTAGGCAGGATGGACAGCCACTAGTACCACCAGCCAGGGCCGCGAGAGGCCGAGGGCACGGTCGAGGCTGTGGTAGGGGCAGAGGTGTAGCCCACACAGCAGCTGGGGAAGTACCTACAGATCCACTAGTTTCCCCAGATAAGGACCAGATTCCGGTTGTTGATGCACCAGCTCAGGCACCACCTTTGCCTATTGTGATTCTAGGCCTTCAGGAGGCCTTAGCTCAGATTCTGACCGCGTGTACCAGTCTTGCTCAGGCGGTCTCTGTTCCGGCCGCAACAACCACTTTTCAGGCCGGGGGAGGTGCTCAGACTCC
The DNA here is from genome assembly GCF_000390325.3 of Nicotiana tomentosiformis. Classification (NCBI taxonomy): domain Eukaryota; kingdom Viridiplantae; phylum Streptophyta; class Magnoliopsida; order Solanales; family Solanaceae; genus Nicotiana; species Nicotiana tomentosiformis. Next base: position 15,351,770 of record NC_090818.1, read on the forward strand.
TGCTGCCCGCACACCAGAGCAAGTGGTACAGGGATTCCAGACACCACAGGTACCACCAGCCCAGCCGGTTGCTGCTGCCCAGGATTATGTGGTTCCTGCTATGCATGAGGATGATCAGCGTAGATTGGAGATGTTTGGGAGACTCCAGCCTCCACCTTTCAGTGGCACAGAGAGAGCGGATGCCTAGGACTTCTTGGACAAGTGTCAGAGGATACTCCGTATAACTGGTATTATGGAGACTTGTGGGGTCACATTCACTACCTTTCAGATTTCTGGGGCTGCACTCAGATGGTGGGAGACTTACGAGAGGCGTAGGCCTGTTGGCACAGCACCCCTTACTTGGAAGCAGTTGTCCGTGGTCTTTTTGGAGAAGTTCGTGCCTCAGTCCCGCAGATAGGAGCTGCGCAGGTAGTTCAAGCAGCTTCGTCAGTGTGATATGTTTGTGACACAGTATGAGATGCGATTCTCGGAGTTGGCCCGTCATGCTATCTAGTTGGTTCCCACAGACAGGGAGAGGATCATGAGATTTGTAGATGGTCTCACTTATCAGCTGCGATTGCTTATGACCAGAGAGAGAGTGTCTGGTGCTACTTTTGATGAGGTTGTCGACATCGCTCGTCAGATTGAGATGGTTCGCAGTAAGGAGAGGGTTGAGAGGGAGGCCAAGAGGCCTCGTGGACAGGGAGGATTTAGTGGTGCTCCTTTTGAGGGCTAGTTACAGCACGATAGAGGTCGTCCTTTCAGGCATGCTCAGACGGCTCGCCCAGTGCACCAGGGTGCATCATCCGGTCATGGCCTCCATGGTTATCAGCAGGGCCAGACATCATTCGGTGCGCTACCAGCTCAGAGTTCGTCTCATGTACCATAGGCTCAGGGTTCATCTGTATCAGGACCTTCTAGTGGTTATGCCCATGCTCGGGGTTCCCTTCAGTCCCCACCGCCATTTTTAGAGAGAGGTTGCTTTGAGTGCGGAGAGTTAGATCATATCAAGAGGCATTGTCCCCGCCTTTCGGGAGGTTCATCTCAGCAGAGGAGTTAGCCTTTGACTTCGGCACCAGTTACTTCACCACTCGCCCAGCCAGATCGGGGTGGGGCTCAGCCAGCTAGGGGTCGCCCTAGAGGGGGAGGCCGATCAAGTGGCAGTCAGGTCCGCTTCTACGCCCTCCCTGCCAGGCCAGATGCCATTACATCGGATGCTGTGATTATAGGTATTGTCTTAGTTTGCCATAGAGATGCCTCTGTATTATATGACCTTGGTCCCACTTATTCATATGTGTCCTCGTATTTTGCTCGTTATCTGAATATGCCCCGTGAGTCTCTAGTTTACCTGTTCATATGTCTACGCCGGTGGGTGATACTGTCATTGAGGATCGTGTGTACCGGTCATGTGTGGTGACTATTGGGAGTCTGGAGACTAGAGTAGATCTTTTATTGCTTAGTATGGTCAATTTAGATGTTATCTTGGGTATGGTGAGTTATAAGAGGTTTTGTTATATGGCTTTGAGCCAAGTGGGGGAGACTGCTATCTATGATTTGATTGCACAATTTTGTACGGCATTAGTTTTTAGGCTGAGGCATACTTGTTGATTGGTCATGACTTGCAGAGGTTGATGTCGGGATGACTTGAGTAAGAAGATTTCTTGAATGCGGGTTATATTGCACTTTATGAAAAAAAATCATGAAATAATTAAATTGTTATATTGAAGGATGTAGTGCGCACGGAGTGTGAATTTGATCGGTGGTGTTAAGACAGGGTTACCCCTTCGAGCGTTGTTGTGCTAATGAGGTGCCGAGATTTACGGTAATTTTGTATGATTATGGATTCTATATTTTAGTATAAGAAAGGTAAGAAGAAGAATTTTGAAGTTCACATAAGGTATTTTCAGAGTGAGCATTATAGTTGCGGTATTTATGGAGGTACATGAGGAGAGTACAATGGCTTACGAGTCTTATGGTGGTGTGGTGTTATGTTAGGGTGTCTTGTAGAGATCTTTGGATAAGGATTGTGGAGTTCTGACAAGGAGAAGTATCAAATTGAGTTTAATTCAGAAGAAACTCGAAGTAAATAGGACAACTAGGTAGTAGGCTAGATCATTATGGTGATGGCATGATAGATGTGGTGTGTTCTGCAGGATTAAGATTTACATGTACAAGGTGGCGGTGTATTCTTGAAGGGAAGTTCATGAATTCTGGACAGAATGGTCAGTGTTGTATACTTAGATAAAGGTTATAGTTTCTCGGTAATTCCTGAGAGGGGTGCGCAGTTGAAAGGGGCATTGTGTTTTGATTTACGAATGTTCATTGGTATTGCGATACTCTTCTGGTTGATCGACTCCTGATATTCGCTTTTGCTATGTGGAACGGAAGAATTTTAGGAGTATTCTTCGTGGATGATTGTGAATGAGAGATATGTTAGACATTCTGGCAGTGGAGTTGGGATCAGATATAGGATTCGTGTGTTATATAGATTTGGAGACTGGATTTCTCAAGAGCAGGTTGTTTCCAGGGTTGTGGACTGTAAAGTCATGGCCGAAGCTAGCTAGACGATAGTATGTGTTATGATTCAGTCATTGCAGGCTTTCAGAGGGTTATTTATCCATGTGGGGGTGCCCGGAGTTGATTTGGGGGCCCATTGGTAGGCCCAATTAGGATGTGTATTCTACACCGAGTCGGACTTGTTGGCTCCACACTGCTATTGTCGAGGGATGTGTCATTCGATTACTGTTGAGCTTATTCGTGTTTTGATATGTTCGGTGAGTTACTCTTCTATGCTATGAGGGGTTGTGATTCGTTGGTTATATGCACCCCTGGTGTAGTTCTATTGGGGCCTTGTAGCGGAAATTTGCGCGAGATGGGTGTTTGGGTGATGCATGAGTGGTTGCACATTGGTTATGTTCTTTCGGGTTTGTGTGGCATTGTGTCATTAGCTTCTCCATGGTTATGGTAATGCACTTCAAGTACTTGGTGCCAGACTGCGCGTGGTTATTGATTTTGAGCATGGTGGCTGAGGTATTTCATGTGGATCGCTGTTTGGATGGGGTCGCATATTACGACAGAGTTATGTTAAGATATGATCCTTGTGTTAGATTCGTGTATTATGGTTCTACAGTGTGTGATGGGTTCTTAGCATTTCGTTGGGGTGGTACCCATCGGGCTTACGTGACGATTCTCTTGTTTGAGTCATTTTCGTGATTGAGTACATTTGGAGGGTCGCTTTATTGGTGCGCGGATTACACGGGTTGTGGCTTTAGATAGTATTGGTGTGGCATGGCAGTAGAGTAGCTGGTATTTGATAAGATGAAGTAGTCGGATCTAGGAGGGGTGCTATCAGATTTGATTGTGGCATATTTGGAAGTATAATATCGAAAGTCGGCTTAGGAATTTGCTATGGTTCTTGTCGAAGGGGAGGGAGCTCCACGACTGGTAGATCTGGTGAATGGTTACGAGTCTCTGCGCATTTCTTTCATCATCGGTGGTGTACAAATGTTTTAGAATGGAGTCTTGTTTGATATGAAGTTTATTACCGGCATGGGGTTGTTTCGAGCAGCTACAGTGATTAGAAATCATTGCTTCGAGCATTTGAGCTATGTGGTATTTGAAGTTTTGAGAATTTGAGTTATGGTTACGGCTTTTAGTACAGCTTGTTCAGACTTATATAGTGTGTAGGTTGCGGGATTCCGACCTTATAAGAAATCTCGGATATTGGAAATTGGATTCTAAGTCTTGTGGGCTAGGTAGAATTAAGAAATTTTAGTATGTGGTATTATCAGACCTATATGGGATAAGGTGACTTGGGATCACCCCCAGGTACGTGCGTGGTTAGATGAAATAGTAATTTGGTGGCTTAGAAACAACTCTTGGCACGTTCGAGGACGAACGCTTGTTTAAGAGGGGGAGGTGTAACGACCCAGACGGTCATTTCAAGAGTTATAGCCCCGTTTTCCCCCATTTCTGCTTCCTTTTGTGCTTTTCATCTATATTATGTTATATCGGGTTAGTTGGTTCGGGTCCGGAGTGGTTTTGGAGTAAATTGAGACATTAGTCTCTTAAGTAGAAGCTTAAGTTGGAAAAGTCAACTGGATATTGACTTATGTGTAAACAATCTTGGATTGGAATTTTTATGGTTCCGTTAGCTCCGTTAGGTGATTTTGGACATAGGAGCGCGTCCAGAATGCGATTTGGAGGTCCGTAGTAGAATTAGGCTTAAATTGGCGAAAATTGGAAATTTGGCGATTTTGGTCGGCAGTGGAAAATTTGATATCATAGTCGGAATGGATTTCCAAAAGTTGGAGTAGGTTCGTGGAGTCATTTGTGACGTGTGTGTAAAATTTGAGGTTATTCGGACGTGGTTTGGTAGGTTTCGACGTCGTTTGTGAAATTTGGAAGTTTAGAAGTTCTTAGGCTTGAATCCGAGGGTAATTTGGTGTTTTGATGTTGTTTTGAGTGATTCGAAGGCTCGACTAAGTTTATATGTTGATATATGACTTGTTGGTATGGTTGGTTGAGGTCCCGAGGGGCTCGGGGTGATTCCGGGTGGTTAACGGATTGTTTGAAGTTGGAAAAATGCAGTTGAAGCTGCTGCTACTGGTATTTTCGCACCTGCGGAGGGGGAGCCGCATGTGCGAGGGCGCAGAAGAGCTTGGAGAAGTCGCAGGTGCGGGAAAGGCTAAGGTGGGGTGGAAGCACATGTGCGAGAAAGCTATCGCATCTGCGAGCCCGCAGGTGCGATACCTGGGGTGCAGATGCAGAATGGAGGAAAAAGACTGGCTTCGCAGATGCAGAGAATTATGCGCAGGAGCGAAAGGTTGGCCGCAGATGCGGAACCTGAGATCTTGAGTGAGTTTCGCATCTGCGATGGAAATTCCGCAGGTGTGGCATCGCAGAAGCGGAAAAAGGGGCCGCAGGTGCGATATTGCTGGGCAGAAAAGCTCCAGCTCGAGGATTGTCTTTCATTTTAAATTTTGGACCTGAGAAGCTCGGGAGAGAGGCAATTTTTTTTAAGGTTTTCAAGGAGCAACGTTGGGGTAAGTGATTCTAACCCAAAATGGTATAAATTTCGTGAATCTATGGCTTTGTTCATCATTTAATTAGTAGGATTTTGAAGTGAAATAAGGGGTTAGGGCTTGGGATTTTGGAGAGTGTAATTTGAGGATTTGGAGGACCAAATGATGTCGGTTTTGATGAATTTCATATGGTTAGACTTGTGAGTGAATGGGCTTTCGGGTTTTGTGACTTTTGTTGGATTTCGAGACGTGGGCACGGGGGGCGGGTTTGAGTCGATTTCAGATTTTGGCTATAATTTGGTATTTTTCTTGTGAAATCGATTCCTTTAGCCCATATTGATCGTATTGTATTACTTGTGGCAAGATTCGGGACGTTTGGAGGCCGAATTGAGAGGCAAGGGCATACTAGAGTAGGACTTTGCTTGATTTGAGGTAAGTAACGCTTTCAAACTTGGTTCTGAGGGTTCAAAACCCCAAATTATATGCTATGTGATTAGTATTGAGGTGACGCACATGCCAAGTGACAGGCGTACGGGCGTGCACTGTGAGAATTGTGACCTGGGTGATTCCATGGCACCGTTTAGTGACTCTATCCTGTTTAAGCTTTGTGCCGGTATTGTTTGGACCCTTAGCGGTCGTTTCTTGCTGTCATCTCACTAGTTTCATTTACTATTCCATACTCAGTCATGATCATACATTTTTATATCATACCTCGGTCTCATTTATTTATTGATTCATCATATTATTGTTCCGGGTGGTTTTCATGACATTGTGGTCCCGTGGTGAGGCTGAAGAGGTTGATGACTGAGTGAGGCCGAGTGTCTGGTTATGAGTGACAGTTATGGGATCGGGCTACACGTTGCAGTGGTTATATTGATAATTATGATAGCGCTTGGGCTGTATGAGCCCCTCCGAAGTCGGTAATACACCCCAAGTGAGCGCGGTTGATATTACTGAGGAATGGATCTTCCCTGGACATGGATCTTGTCCGAAGTACTTGATACCTGGAGATGGATCTTCTCCACAGGACTGGATTGGCCTTTCTCGGTACTGGGTGACTTATAGTCAGTTATATGTTCTGGGATGGATCTTCCCTGAGCCGTATGGGCCATATACAATATCGAGTGGTTGAGCATTCGAGAGTGTGAGCACATGAGGCTGACAGCATGGTGCATCACATACAGCATGTGCATTGGCATGTAGAGATAGCAGAGTTATATTCTTTACACTGTTCAGATCTGCTTCACTTTACTATTTGAATTGCCTATTTAATTTGAAAGCATGCCTACGTTTGTGTTCAGTTATCTATATTTTATCTGTACCAGTTAGTTCGTCACTACCTTTCTGTCCAAAGTTTGGCCTTGTTATTTACTGAGTTGCTGTACTCACGTTACTCCATGCACATCGTGTGCAGATCCAGGCGATACCGGATGTAGCGGCAGTTGTTGATTGAGGATCCTAGAGTTTTGGAGACTATCAAGGTAGTTTCACGGCATTCGCGGGCCTTGACTCCCCTTCTTTATCTTTGTCATACTTTCAATTTATATCTCTAGTCATTGTAGTAGACTGTATTTCTGATCTAGACACTCATGTACTCAGTGACACCCTAGTTTTGGACTGGATTGTATCAGTTTGGGATTTTTATATGTTTTAAACAGTTTTTCTTTAATGTTAAATGCTTCCGTTAACGTTTTCAAGCTTATTATTGTTGGTGTTGGGTTGTTGAGTCGAGACTGGCCTAGTTCCATGATAGGCGCCAGCACGACGGTTGATTTTGAGTCATGACAAAAGGAAACATATTCAATACATTATAATTTGCTACTCATAAATGCTAGAATACCTTGTGTCTTGCTAGTGAATATGCTAAAAATAATTTAGTTTCAACTGGAGTAGCATAATAGTTTGAGAATTAAGATTTTGAGTTTAAGTACTTTTTGGCTTGTAACCGTTAGAAAAAGTTTAATGCACTATTATTTTTAAATTTAATATATAAATATATTGTTAACATGTAAATTTATTCGGTACGGTTCGGTATTTTTTCGATTTATTTTCGTAAAATAAAAATCTACCCTAATTATTGATACGATTATAGGTTTATATAAAAACCTACGGTTTTATTAAAAGAAACCTAAAAATTGATTCGGTACGGTACGGTTTGGTCGGTTTGGTCGGTTTTTAAATATCCATTGACATCCCTAGTAATGGGATTAGAGTATTGGTGATAGGAAGAAGACAATCAGTATTCCAAAAAAATACTATTTATGAAATTTAATTTGATTTCCCTACTTTCATCAAGAAAGCCATTTTTTGATTTTTAAGGATCATGTTTCCTTTTTCCAAAATATTTTGATGAACCAAATATGGAAACTAAAAAATATTTTCCTTACCAACCGTAGTATTTCTGAAAATTTCGGTAAGTTTTAAATACTTTAAAACGCTCTAACGATGTTAAAATTACACTTTTTGCATGCCAGGTAATTCTACAGACTACGAAGGTATAATGACATGTTATGAATTATATAATAATGCTTGGAATTAAGTCGCTCGGGCAGATGACAAAGAGGAGAAGAAATCTTTAGCTATAAGTTCCTGAAAATAATTAATATTATTTATATTTAGCTAGCTCGAAATCTTGCCCTTTACACATGTGCATATGCGTTTCTAATTTCTAAGGACTTTGTGAGAATATCTTAGGAAAGTAGTTAGTTGATTCAAAGACTTAATTATTGTTCTCAATATTAAGGAAAATATTTTTTGTTGATTCAAATTTTTAATATTAGCTAATTTTAAAATTTTTATTTTTAATGGTAACTATAATAATGTTTAATTATAACTATATTTTCATCCAATATAATTATTATGTTTTACGATTTTCTTTATATACAATTTATTTTTGAAAGGTATAATAATCTATCAACATTTTATTATAATACATTCTAAAATTTAATTATTTCTTTAGTCAATTTATTAGAGTGTAAAAATTTAAATCAATCGAATATGTTCAAGTGAATGTCAAAATCGAGACTACATCGAGTGATAACGTAACCAAATACATACATTTGAAAACTTTAATTGGAGTGGGATTAGTAATCCTACATATTAGGATTTCCTATATAGTTTAAATAAAGGAAGATTTAACAATAAAAAAAATTTAAGTTGACTTCTAATTCCTAAATATTAGAAAAATAATTAACTTATAATTTTGATCAATGTAAAATCTATTTTTAATAATTTAAAAAGGCGAATGATATTTCACTACGAGATTTTTTGCTTTTAATATAACAGAAATAGATAATTAAGATTTCGGGACAAGTGTAGATAGCTACTTATGTATTTTTCCTAAGTTTCTTGATATGGATAACAGGATAAGGATACATTGATATACTATGCTCGATTATTTTATTTGTGTTAATTTGAATAGTGTGCTCGATTATTTTATGTGCCTTAATTTGAATGGATATTAAGATAGTAAGATAGATTTTTGAATCTGTGTGTTTAAAATAAAAATGCGTATAATGCGCTAAAATTATTCTTTAAATTTGTGGTCTTTAATATTCATGGCATTCTTATGAGAGAATGTCATTAAGTGTAAAATAAGAATTTTGGAACTAAAAATGAAGTTAAAACACATAAATTAAAACATAAGGAGTACAAATATTTTACTTTAGACGATCAAGCAACTGGCCCTTAAATCGTCTCCAAAAATAATTTTAGGGACATCGTCTCTATGGTGCTCATTGATCCCATTACGGTATGAAAACTTGAAAACGAAAAACATAAAGAAAATGAAGGGAAAAAAAAAAAGAAAACTAAAATTTCAACTATAGAGTGCTTATATAAAATTTCAACGCTGAACACAGACGGTCAGTGACGGAAGTAGAATTTTTACTAAGGGGTTCAAAAAAGTAAAAATTAAAAAATTAAAAGAGATTGTGACCAGAAGGTATTGAACTAGTGACTCCCTAATACCATTGAGTTATGCTTTCAATTAGGATGTGTTAAATGGTTTCAAAGTATAATATATATACAGGCACAAGACGGATTTTGTTTATATATCGGTGTAATTTTCTGACGAAGGGGTTTCGGGTGAACCCCCTTCCGCCCCCCTAAATCTGTCCCTGCAGACAGTAATTAAGATAATTAATTTACTGAAAAAATAATTAATTTTTGAGATGAAATAATCCAACTTAGTCAATGCTTAAGAAAAAAATTGAAAGTCGATAATTTATAGTACTTTGTATTTCATGGTTGTTTGAGCATATCATGTAATTGAAGATTTGAGCTTGAAACTTGGGATTTAATAAATAAAGTTAAAAATACAATTATATATATTACCATTGCAAATAATTTAAGAGCTGAGTTTTGTTTTTTGAAGAATTAATCTAAATAGCCATGTTACTTAATCGCTTAAATTAAAAGTAACCGACGAACGTATAAAATATATATAATTCATGAATAATATGTATATAATCGTATATAATTAATATATATATTGATTGAAAAAGTTAATAATAAATTCGGTCAAATATTTGTGTAAATATTTTTTTCTGAGGGACCCATTAAAACTGTGAATAGCAAGGAAATTTTACACCCCCTATCTTTTCTAGGAGAGGACAGGGAGGATATCTGCTTATCCTAAAATATGTAGCCTCCTTTTCTTCAAAGTTTTTACTGAAGAAGTCATTTTCAAGGCCTAATCCATGTGCCAACATCTCAAATATAATCATTCCTCACTTGTCCATTTCTTTCACGTTCTCCATCATTGCATTGACGTAGGGTCGTGTATAATTTGGTAAATATCGAATTATCGTATGAAAATCGAAAATTTTGGTATTTGGTATTTGATATTTTAGTATTCGATATGATATTTAGTTTGTGTTTAAAAAATAATAGTATTAGATATGGTATTTGATATTTTAAAATAAAATACCGATAACGTACCGAAATATATATTATATTACACAATATACATTTTATTAATTATAACATAAATATAAGAAATATAAATTTTTACTTTCCTTTATTCTCTAAGTTCATCAATTAAGAATATTACCGTCTATGACTCTATGCACTAGTTAGTATTCAAACCGAATAAACCGAAGTTACGGAACCGAATAAACCGAAACCGAAATCGAAAGGAGAAAAATCGAACCATACCGAATTTAATTAGGTACGGTATTGGTATAGCATTTTACTAAACAGAATATCGAAAATACCGAACCGAAATGTCTAAATACCGTACCGTACCGACCGACGAACACTGCTACATTGTTGTGTTATCATAGTCAAAATCAACATTTTTGGCATAATAATATATAGTGCATCCATGCATATATAAATCTTGATTGTTTAGCCAATTAGCTCGATCAAGAGCAGCAAATACAATAACAATATATCCAGTGTAATTCTATAAATAGCGAGCAGCACATAAGTAAATAAAATTGTACTCTATCTAACGATTTAAACTTATATGAAGTATAGTCACACAACTTAACAGTTAACATAATAGTATTTATTAGAGCAGGCCTCGATTATGGATTAAAATTTTACTACCACCCTTCATCAAGATAGAATTTTAACGTGTTTGACCTATCAAAATGAATGAGACTCGTGCATGGAGAAGCTTGTTAAAGATAATAAAATAATAAAATTAATAATAAATATTTTCTCAAGCATATTATACATTTAAAAAGGGAATCAATATAACATGCAATCAATTATTTCCTAGAAAATCTCCTTTTCCTTCGCTACCTTTTCAAGCTATAGGCCCAACAAAACTGAGTTGTCCTAGAACGGAATAAAAATCACCAATAGCCACTTTTCACCCCCTATAATTTGAAAATTAGTTATTATTTTAGATTTTCAAATTATACAATTGAAATTCCAAGATATTGTTTATCCGTAAAACGGTATATTTGAATTTATACATGGTTACTAGATAAATGAATTAATTTGATCATGAAATAATAGATGAATTAGATAAAAGTATAATACTTAGGCTTGAGATGGAGACGAAATAGCAGAAATAGTAGTTCTGGGAGCAAGGCTTCCGGGCACAACATCAATGATATCAAAAAATAAGAAGATAAAATTATATTAAGCTTTGAATAGAGTGTAGCATATGTTTTCAAGAAATTTTGCGTCCTTTACAGTGATATAGAGCTCACTATTTATAGTTGCACCTAGGGAACAAGGTCCTAGGATCAAGTCCTTCTTTAATGTCAATTATGAGGGCCACTGAAGAATGTGTAACGCCGGGCAGTGAATTTCATATTTCTTGTAACGGGCAATGTACTTAATGTTGTAGAATATTCTTCATTAAATGCTACCAGGTGGCAGGCATTTATTTCATCTTTATGAGTATCATTCTCTCCGGTAATAGACGGGATCGTTGCCTTTGGTTTCAGCTATCATCTGTCTTCGGATCCACGTGTCGCTTCCTCATGCGATCATTTAATATAACATATTTTACCCTATACAGATAATTCCCCTACTTTTCGGTGGCATAACTTTGTGTCACCGGAAAGTTGGTAGAAATATTCTTTTTGTTGGGAAATTTACTAACCCCCTCTAAAAAGTTTCTAACGGTTGATTAGACGCACGTCTCTCCGCATTTAATGCCCCGAACACGCGTCATCCCATGATTTAGTATCACTTTTGCCGGTTATCGAGGTAATTATTGCCACGAGTTTAGCTGCATATACCTTTACTTATACGCATCAACCTCCTTCATTTACACTTAATAATACTCAAATATTTCTTAGACATTCTTTACTCAACTCATACTTCGACTTTAATATTTCTTTAGTTTCCTTCTTTGAGAGAAAAACCCTCCTTCTGATAAAAAATGACCTTTTCTTCAAGAAACCGTAGTTCTTCAAAAAAACATTAAAGGTAAATTTGATGATGCTTCTCCCCCTACGGTGAGTACCATCATCCCAAAGAATCTGATTACCACCAAAGATTTTGAAGACAAATACCCTTCTGCTCACCCTCATACGTGAGTTGTTAGCGTATACCCTTCTTCTATCCGCCCTTCCAGTATCCCTGCTGTGAAGGAAGACTGCCACTAGCAAGATTTGGATATTATTGCTCCCGACCTGGCGGAGCAGATAACTTTATCCAAGAAGGGTTTTACATACTTTTACATATATCCTTTCACTTTGGGAGCTTTTTCTTTGAGCAGAGAGCTTGACTCCATCATTGTGGAGTTATGCCTCCACTATCAGGTGTGCTTGGCATAGGTAAGCCCTTCTTTGAGGAGGACATTCACTTGTCTTCGACGCTTGTGCCAGGAGATGGGAGAAGAGTTATCCTTAGCTCGAGTGATGAACCTCTGTTTCCCCCAAAATCCTCTGCCGGAAAATAATAAATTTTAGCAAACGTGGCCACCATGCACTGTTATCCAACATGGATGATAACAATGACCGTGGGTGGATGTAACGGTTCATTTTAGTTTCCACCAGTGACATCATCCAGGCCATGGCTCCGGCTTTCCCAGAATTATAGAACCGCACTCGTAAGTCCATCGTTTGTTTCTTCTTCCGTTAAAGATCATTCCACATTATTATTGACTCTTCTTCCTTTACATGTTTCAGCGACTCGGTGGGTTGAGGTCTTGGACCAATGGGTCCAGAACATTTTGGACGTTACTACGCCCAAAACCCGCATGTGGAAAGAGTTGCCCCAAAAATACGGGTGGAAAGCCAAAAATCATGGTAAGTCGAACTCATCTTGTTCTTACCTTTTCACATAAAGAAGTTGTTTGACTCTTCTCTCCTGTTGACTTTAGGTCTACCCCAGGGCTCCGTTGTCATCCTCGAGGAGGACGTTTTGGCTAATCCTACTGATGCAGCGAGGCTGTTGCAGAGGCTTTTACACGGACAGGCATCTCCGGGCCTGCTTTTGGTACGAGTTCTTCTTCCCGGAGTCCCCGGCCGGAGAACAAGCAACCAAAAAGAAGACGTTCCTCCACGGCCGGGGGAAAGAATAAGAGGGTGAAGAATGTCATTCCCGAGTCATCTCCGGAAGTTGTGGTGACGAGCTCCCCGCCCGGGCCGGCCATAGACATCATGATGATTGATGATGATGGGGAAGCCAATGAGGAGGGGGCTTCTTTATATAAAAGACCACGACCTTCCTCAGCTCAACAGACTGCTCAATATGTTGAGTTAGTTACACCAACCAAAAGATGATGCCTCGGTGCTCTAGAGGGGGTTTGAGAGGGTGGAAAATGCCAACACCCGTTTTCGGATCCCAGCCAGTTCCCCCGGTACTGTAAGGCTGTGTATCGAGTCCCTACCGTCTTTGATTGACGAGCAACCAATACCCAACACTGCTCTTGCCGTAGCCACTTCTCATCTTTCAACGCCATCAGGTGAGAGCGCTGGAGGAAGGGGCTTCAGGTGGACTGATTTATTTGGAAGCAGTTCCCCTGGTAATTCCGAAGCCAGTCTCAACCAACCGGCTCGCGACCCAGGATTCTATTTTATCATCAATCCAATCCCCGTTCATTATTTATTTCAGTTCAGGGTTCCTTGTCTCTTTTTTTTTTTGAAAAAGAATAAAAAAAAGGGGGGGGGGGGGTGTGGGGAGAAATGACAGCTTCATCTCTTTTTTCACCGACTCTTTCACCAGCAACTGCTACATCATCTCCACCGGCTGCATCTGTCCGAGAAGAGGATGTTCCTCCCCCCAGTCCCTAGTTCATGGAAACTTGGGGCAAAATTACGTCGCCCTCTCAAAAGATCTGCAAAGGAGGAGGAGCGTTACTCTCTCGGTCTCTACCGGATGCAATCTACTGTCCCAACCTGTGGAACTTGCTAATTATCTGAAGCCTTTGGCTTCAGAAAATGATTGGGAAAAGGTACAAGCTCTATCGAGAGACTGCTTGTTGAACAATTCTATGCACAACGCCGCAACGGTATAATCTTTATTTCCTTTGTTATCTCTTCTATATTTGATTTAGTAGTATTTTGAGTCTGCCTTTTTTGTTACGCATGCCAATTTCCTTGCTTCCGAAGGTCTCCAAAGGTTGATTCGAGATAAGGAGTAACTTACCTCTGAGCGTTATCAACTTTTGGCCGAGCGGGACCAAACTATTGCTCGCCTCTTAGAATTGGAAGCCAAAGCTGCTGAGGCTGTTGTGTTAGAGGCTCATTTGCAACAAAGCAAGCAAGAAGTAGAGACCCTTAGCCAAGAGATCGCCCCGCTGAGGGTTCAATTTGAAGAGTCTAGGGCCAAATGGGCTGAAGCCCATAGTGTCATTCTTGATACATCTGATCGCGAGACTTCCTTCACAGAAAGATTAAACAATTTGTAGGCGGCCTTGAACTCCAAAACTGAAGAGCTTGTTGCTGTTGGGGTGAAATATGCCCAATTGGAGGAGAAGTATAAGAGGACCATTGAGCATAATAGACTTTTCACCTCTACTGTCCGTGATCTCGATGTTAGCCTCCGGTCCATTAGATCTGCATGGGAAAATCTTTCTGCCGAGGTTGACCAACTTAAAGAAGAACTCAAGCGCCGAGCGGCTTCCCTCGTTTTTGAAAAAATATATGTTATGTACAGCATGAGGAGAAAAATCTTGGAAGAGGCTAAAGCGGGTGTCATTGACTTTGATTCCGAAATCACTAAAGCCCGTGAGCTGGAGTCAACTGCTAAAAGGGTCTTTCGGCCAGGCCTGATGCTTCTAGTTCTTCTGGTTCCGGTTCCAAATTCTCTTGAACTGAAGAGGAACTGGAAGGCGAAGATGTTGAAGGTTAAAATGATGAAGATCAAGATATCTAGCCGGCGGCAGATCTACCCACGTCTCCTAGGGGCGTGGATGCTTCTCTTCCTCCGAGTTCCGGAAATACAGCAGCATAGCTATTCATTTCTTTTCCCAACTTTTGTACTTGTGCCATTTTGGAACATTAATTGTAAATAAAAACACATTTTGCTCAAGTACTACATGAGTCTTTCTGCGTTCTTTTATTTGAACATTTATGCAAGTTTAATCTTTGCGTCCTATATCGTTTAAGTGTTTTACGCAAGTTTGCTATTTGCGTCTGATTATGCAAGGCTTTGGGTGTATTTTCTCCCAAAAGCATTTGGATTTCGGGCATAAGTTCTTTAGAAATCAACCCTTTATCGTGGGGGTCTTCATAAGAGAGGGCCCTCTTATGTTTATGGTGCTCTTGAAGAGGACATCTCATGTTCATTACGGCACTAGCATTTGAAGTATTTGTTTAACTTTCAAATGACAGAATCAATTCATCATTCAAACAAGAAATAAGATAGGAATAAAAGGACTTTACTTTATTCCTTCTATTTTTAAAAAGTACATAAGCATTCGTTATGCTAAAAGGAAATTGTCATTTCTTGTGAATAACTTGTACAACTTGTTTCTACGGGGCTGGCCGCGCAGTCCTCGATCCCGATGATATAACTATGCTTCTGGGTTTCGTATCCCGATCAGAGCGGCAGTTGATGTTGCTGTATCCTCATATCATCCCCCTGATAAGTGGGGATTTTGACTACTTATTAGCGCCTTTTAGCTTTTGTTTTAGTCCAAAAGCGCTTAATTGTGTTCCTGAAAACTAATGAAATTTACTTAATTGCAGAAATATTGGAAGATGAGCTCCCGAGATGAAATCCAACTCAAGAAGGAGTAATTTGAACTCAAGGACAAAAACAGGCACAAAAGCTCAAAGTGCGGACGGCAGAATATCATCTGCGGCCGCAGGTCGTGAAGCAATTCCACCAGAGAATGTTGCAAGATGCGGACCGCACACGAATTATGTGGCCGCAGAAGCTGGGTCAGAGCAAAAGTTCAGAGAACCTGCACCTCTAGTCCAACACAAGTGCAGACCGCACAATTATTGTGCGGCCGCAGAAGAAGAGCTACGCAGCCGCACAATTCCATGTGCGGACCGCAGAAGAACAAAGTGCGGCCGCAGACATTATTGTGCGGACCACAGAAAGAGGGTAGTGCGGCCACACTTAATTATTATGAAGCCACAGATTTCCAACCTTTTCAAGCTGGAGCAAAGTGCGGACCGCACATGGAATTGTGCGGCCGCAGAACCTCCGAAAGGATATTTTTGTCCGAAAATTTCAGCTTTGTATAAATTGAAGAGTTTCACCTTTTTAGGTCAACTTTTGAATTAGCTGCTATAGTAGACGGTTTCTTTTACTCTTTTTAGTAGTTTTTGTTATTTTGGGCTTTTTGAATATTGATTTCATCATTTTAATTATCTATATGGGTTTAATTATCATTTCTTCTCCTGTTTCTTCTAGTTTATTCAATATCCATTTGGACTTGAGAAAGCCAAATTGGAAAAAATTACTTTCTGACCGAGAGGTATTGAGTGGATACTTGAATGTTGATAGCTATAATACACCCCGACCAATAAAACAAGCTTTAAAATTTATAACCCATTAGGCAAACACCTAAGTGAAGGTCATAGCCCTAGGCCTTTTATATCATTTGGAAAACAACAAAAACATTTTCCTAGTTTCATTCTTTGAATTGCAATCGTAGTTTAGTTTAGATTTTCAAACAAAACCAAATATTGCAGAAATGCAAATTTATATATACGAACTCACGCGCTAAGATATATACTATTAACGCCCATTCATATAGCTCCATGCGGAATTCGACCCCGACTCTTGTTGGGTATTACTATTACATCGACCATTTTTATAACCTCAAAGAGAGAAGTGAAATTGGACGAGATCAATTTTTGGCACTGTTGCCGGGGAGCTAAAAAATGGTGTTAGCTATATAGTTAGGTGTGTGTTTGGGATATCTTCTTTTCCTTCCTTGTTACTAACGTGTGAGTGTTATAGGTACAATCATGGCAAATAACGATCTCGGAAACATAGCCGTGGGGGATGTGGATGTTAAGGATGATCAAATGGATGAGCTCCCTCTTAAACCTCAGGCCAATAGACGAGGCCGACTGCCTCAAGACAATGTACCCGCTCCACCCCCACCTCCACCATGAGCGGCTCTACATCGGGTGTTTCCGAATGAAGGGTATGCAAGTGCTATAGTCCCTCCCCATATTAGGGCGGGCAACTTCCAAATAACCAACGTGATGCTCACTTTGCTCGAGCAATGAGGGTTCTTCACTGGTGCACCGGGTCAAAATGCATATAAGCATTAGAAGGGGTTCATAGATACGTGTTGGGGGATCAAACAAACAAATGTCTCCGAGGATGCTTTGAGGCTAAGGCTTTTTCCCTTCTCTCTACGGGGAAAAACTTTAGATTGGTTGGAACATTTGCCAAATCATTCTATTCATAATTGGGATGAACTAGCGGAGAAATTTATTTCAAAGTACTTCTCTCCCGGGCACATGGCTATTCTTAAGGATGAAATTATAGCATTCAAGCAAGAGCCCAATGAACCACTGCACGAGATATGGGAAAGGTATAGAAAAATGGTGAAAGAGTTCCCCAACAATGAGTTGACGGAGAACATGATTCAACAAACTTTCTATCGGGGATCAATACCACCAACCAATGTGTAGTGAACCAACTTGCCGGTGGGAACTTCATAACTACGCCCTATGCGGAGGCGTGTGATATTTTAAATGAGATAGCGGATACTTCATCGGCATAGCAATCTAGAGTCAATATTCCACAAGGTGATCCAAATGTGATTCTTCTTCATAAAGAGTTACATAACCATGGCCAAGCCATAGCCGAGTTGACAACCACCATGAACTAGTTAGAAAAGGCTCAACTTCAACAAGTACAAAACCTGATGCAAGTCAATGCTATGGAGGGAGTCAATATGATGGTAAACAAGAGAAGAACAAGAAGTCCACAAGTGCAACAAAGAGTGGACAATCTTGTGCAAGATTGTGATGACCCAAAATGTCATCTTTACATTTAATAATTAATTTTATGTTCTAAGACCTCGAAAAGCACTATTTATCACTTCTCGACTTGTGTGCATAGTCCGTATAATTTTCCAGAAAGTGTTTATGTGAAAAATGAATTAAAAGGTGAAATAGAGCTTTAAAACTCAACTGAGTTGACTTTGGTCAACATTTTGAGCAAATGGATTTGGATCAGTATTTTGACAATTCCGGGTCCGTATCATGATTTGGGACTTGGGCATATGCCCGAAATCGAATTCTGAGGTCCCTAGCCCGAGATATGGAATTTTGATGAAAAATTAAAAGTTTGAAAGCTTAATGATTTTTAAGAATTTTCTGATGTTGGATTTATTGACACCGGGTTCGTATTTTAGTTTTGGAGTCTGGTATAGGTCCACTATAATATTTATAACTTGTCTGCCGAATTTGGTTAGAATCGGAGTTGATTTGACGTGATTCGAACGTCTGGTTGTAAAGAATATAAGTTTTAAAGTTTTCTTAAAAATTTCCTTTGATTTGGTATCTGATTCGTAGTTCTAGGTGTTATTTTGGAGATTTGATCATGCGAGCAAGTTCGTATGAGGTTTTTGGACTTGTGTGCATGTTTGGTTTGGAGCCCCGAGGGCTCGGGTGAGTTTCGCATAGGCTACGAGATGATTTTGAACTTAGAAAAATCTGGTTTTCTGCAATTTCACGCTTCTGGTATTTCCTTCATTGCGTTCGCGAATGTACTCTCACGAACGCGAAGAGCAAACTGGGCTGGCTGAATTTTCCTTCTTCGCAACGTGAAGATTGGGTCGCGAACGCGAAACTATGGGGACTTTACCCTTCGCAAATGCGACCAGCTCAGCCCGAACGCGATGCTTGAGAGGCCTGGGAGAGGGGTCAGTCGTCCTTCTACGTGATCGCGAGCACGGGCACGCGAAGGCTAGGGGAAAAAGCCTTCGCGAACGCGAAGGAGGACTCGCAAACGCAAAAGCCACGGGCTGCTACTCATCGCGAACGCGACATGCCCTTGGGGAAAAAGGCCTGATGCATGTGACTTAAAACAGAACCAAAATGGGATTTTTCAATTTTTCACAAACCCTCAATTAGAATTCGGTTTAGGGGCGATTGTGTCATGACCCAAAATCTAAAATGGCCGTGATGGCGCCGGACACCACTATCAGGCAAGCCAACCATCATCAATTAACTTAATTACCTATTTTAGTATTTTTGAAATAAAAATTTTTTCAATGAAATAGTAAAGAATAAACTCATAGAGTAAATGATAAATATTTTTAGTAACTAAATTTCTAAATAATTCACAACCATTTTCAAAACCCGGTGTCACAAGGGCATGAGCATTTATTAGGGAATTAAAAATATAATACAGCATCTGTCTAGAATATTAGACAGGAAAAATATAATAACCATGAAGGAGACTCTGTTGGCTGCGGATCGTTATACAGAATGCAGCTCACATACGTCCCCACAATTATTAATCACACCTCTGCGCCCACAAGGCCACTAGACATACATGTACCTGCACAATAAAATGTGCAGCAAGTGGAGTATGAGTACGAAAACAACATGTATCCAGTAAGTATCAAGCCTAATCTCGAAGAGGTAGAGACGAGATGGCCGACTTTGACACTCACTATGGGTCAATAATATTAAATAATCATGAAATAGAAATATTTATATCAACGTGATTCACAGAGTTAACAGTAATTTTATTGACCAGTAGAAATAATTAAATTCCTTCAAATGCAGTAATTCTCAATATATTAATTAAATTTTTAAATTTATCAATTAGTCTTATTTACAGGAATAACAATAATTCTTAACAAGCAGGAATAATAATACAATAAATTTCAAAGATTTTCAATTTATCAATTAGCACACAAGCTGCAATAAATTATTAAGGTGTATCGTGTGATTATTATTATTATTAAGCACGATTTCTGCCGAGGACGTACGACCCGATCCAGAGTGTTGTGTACACTGCCGAGGGACGTACGGCACGATCCATAGATTCGTTTATCCTGCCGAGGCGTTCGACCCGCTCTACAAGAAAGGAGGACATTTTCTTATGTACCTCCGGAAGGAGAGTATATTTATGATAAAGTAAATTCGGGAGGAAGAACAATTTATTTTAACAATTAATTAATTTAAACAGAAAATCAAGCATATGCGATTTTCATCCTTTAATATCTTTATCTAACAATTCACAATATATTCATATATATCAATTAATATTAATTAATCAAAGAAATATAATTTACACAAGTAATTCATGCTTTGAGTCCTAAACTACCCGGACTTTAGCATTAATAGTAGCTACGCACGGACTCTCGTCACCTCGTGCGTACGTAGCCTCCCCAATTAGCAACAATTATTCAATTTAATCTATATGGGGTAATTTTCCCCTCACAAGATTAGACAAGAGACTTACCTCATCTTAAAGTCCACTTTCCGATTACCACGTTACGTTGAATTCTCGATTCGACGCCGAAAATCCAAAACTATCCAAATATTATACAAAATAATTAATATATGCTAAATGATTCAAAATTTATCTATTAAATAAATTACCTTATCCAAAATGGTAAAAATTTCTAAAATTCACCCCGGGCCCACGTGCTCGGATTCTGAAAATATTCGGATGAAAACGTTACCCATAATCTCAAGAACTTAAATATATGATTTTTACCCAATTCCATAACTATTTTCGTGGTTAAGATCTCATAATTATAAAAATCTAGGTTTTTCACCTAACCCTTTGATTTCTAAGATTTATTAGTTATAATCTACTTATAATCTATGTATTTAACTCAAGGGGTTTAGGAATTACTTACCTCAAAGTGCTAGGTGAAAACCCTCTTCCAAAAACTCCAAGAATCGCCCAAGAGATGAAAGAAAAGTGAGATAAATGGCCTAAGTCGCGCATTGAATGAGTTGGGCACAGGCCTCTGATGTCGCATTTGCGACACCAGGTTCGCAAATGCGACACACCTCTCGCAAATGCGAAGCTTGGCCTTCAGCTGCTGGGGTCGCAAATGTGACCAAAGAGTCACAAATACGAATTTTGCTGGGATCGCAAATGCGAACTCTGCTGGGATCGCAAATGTATCAAATGTGTCGCAAATGCGAACAATGCCTAGGTCAGGCTTCTTTGCAATTGCGAAGACCTCGCATTTGTGAACAATTTCTGGCATTTGCGAGACCTGCAACTGCTGCCAAGAAACACCAGAAAACCGATGTATTTTCATTCCTTCCGAATGTCCGAAACTCACCCGAGCCCTCGGGGCTCCACACCAACTATCCACACAAGTCTAATAACCTCATACAAACTCGCTAGAGCGATCAAAATCCGGAAATAACATAAAAAACCAAGAATCGAACGCCAAAATGCATGAATTGACTTATGAATTAAAAAACTTCTAAAAAGACTTCTACTCGTCCGATTCCTATCAAATCAACTCGGAATGACACCAAATTTTGTGTGCAAGTCTTAAATGACCTTACGGAACAATTCCCGGCCTTAGAATTCCATTCTGACATCGGTATCACTAAAACCTACTCCAAACCAAATTTAAAGAACTTCAAAAACCTTCAAGAACCAACTTTCACTATTAGGCGCCGAAACGCTCCCGGGTCCCCCAAAACCCGATCCGAACATACGCCCAAGTCCAAAATAATCATGCGAACCTATTGGAACCATCAAATCCCGATTCCGAGGTCGTTTTCTCAAAATGTTGACCGAAGTCAACCTTTTCCATTTAAAGCTAACTTAAGGAACCAAGTATTCCGATTTCAACCCACACACTTCTAAATCCCGAACCAACCATCCCCGCGAGTCATAAATCATTAAAAACACATACGAAAAATTTTATTTAGGGGAACAGGGTTCTAACAGTCAAAACGACCGGTTGGGTCGTTACAGATTGCAAAAGAGTTTTTTCACGATTTCGAATTGGGTAAGTGTTCTTTATCATATAGTGATTGTATTTCATAAATCTAAGTCTATATTCATCATTTATTTTGGATTTAGAGGGAAGAAATTGGAAGTTTTATAAAATCTTCAAAAAATAAAAATTTAAGATTTGAAGGTCTATTTTACATCGGAATTGGATAATTTTTGTATGGTTAAACTCGTAGCGGAACGGGTGTTCAGATTTCGTAATTTTTTTGGGATTTGAGACATGGGTCCCACTGTCAAATATTTAAATGAATTTTAGTTTTTATCCGGAAAATTATTAAATTCATATGGAATTAATTCCTATGATTCGTATTGAGTATATCGAATTGTTTGTGAATAGATTTGACGCTTTTGGAGAAAAATTCAAAAGGAAAAGTTGTGGTAAAATAATTTATTGGAATTTGCAAAGCGAAGTAAGTTTCGTGGTTAACCTTGACATGAGGGAATAGAACCCTTAAACTATTTGTTATGTGAAATGCATGTGAATGGCGTATAGGCGAGATGACGAGTGTCTATACGTCATCAAATTAATTATTTGCATATTTACTTAAAAAATCATAAATTATTTTAAATCATGAGTTAATTGTTATAATAATTATTTCTCTCCTATTCTTTGTCAAATATTAACTCTTGAATTCCTGCATTAATTGTTACATCTTATTTGAATATGTGTATTAATTGCTACTTGACATTTAGCATATTAAACATTAAACTGCCTATTTTCTCCCTGATTTCCATAATAAATTGCTATTTATCATTGTTTGTTTCATAATTAAATTATAATTATTCTATGCTTGTTGGCTTAAAATTTTATATTAATTATTACATTTATTGGGGCAATTTCTTCTATAAGAATTGGTAAATGAATATATTGGAGGAGCGGGTTGCACGACGCAACAGAATTGATTGAAATGAATATATTGGGGGATCGGGTTGCACACTGCAACAGACTATTTAAAAAGTCCATATATTGGAGGATCGGGTTGCACGCCGCAACAGACTTACTAAAAAGTCCATATTGGAGGATCGGGTTGCATGCCTCAACAGACTTGTTAAAAGTCTATATTGGGGGATCGGATTGCACGGCGCAACAAACTTATTTAAAAGTCTATATATATATATATATATACACACACACACTTGACTAAATATATATATATATACACACACACACTTGACTAAAATAAATATATTGGAGGATTAAATATGAATATATTGTGAGAGCGGTTTGCACGTTGCAACAGAAATTAATTAAAATAATAAGGTAAAATACATAAAGAGACGCCTAAAGTTGGCTCCGGATATCTCTCTCATACTACAACTTACTATGGGACCATATGACAATTTATGTCGCTTTTTAGTATGTCTAGTTAACAATCTGAGGTGACATGGCAAAATGAGTGTGTCTCGCTCATATTTGAACGCTTGATGGCCCTTAAAATTATATTTTTACATTAGTTTTTTTTCATGTGGATCCCGCCTTCTTCAGCTTCCTCCCTCAAAATATCTGGTGACTTTTTCCACCATTTTCACATTTTTTAAGCTTCACAAACGCTTAATTCCATATATCAACAGAAAATTAAGAAGCCCAAATTTCTTAATGTTACATTAATTCTTATTATCGCATTACTGGTCATGCTCAAAGACAAGAAAGATCCTCAAAATGGGGTCACCAAAAATACCTCTGTTATGCAACAATCCAAATTTAACACAACAAAATAATGTTCATCCATTTCGCCCATTAATGGGAAATCTTCAATCTTCGGCATCGACGCTGATAATGAAACCGAGGTTGTCTAGAAGAAGCTTATAAAATGAAATTGGGGACTGCCCCAAATATCACCTTCGTCCTTCTTATTCATCACTTAAAAAAAAAAGAGTAATTTCCATGTCTTTACTTCTGCCATGAATTCGGGTTATAAAAAACAATAAATTCCAACACTTTTATATTTGGAGAGTGGGCATGAAAATAATTTCATACCCATTCTCTGATTCTTTTGATCACCACAAAATAGTTCAAATTCTAAGTTTGGGAGATGGATGGTTGACGTTCTGGTGGCTGACGGTGAGGAAGAATGAGCGTGGAGGTGGTATTTTTGGTGAAATTTTGGATGAAGAAGACAAATAATAAAAGGGGTGAAGGGACGGTGGGATAAGTTCTCATGAAGATGAAGATCAGGTTAGGGGTGGGGGGCTAAGGGTTTTCTCAACTTAAAAAAAGGTTATTATTATTATTATTATTATTATTATTATTATTATTATTATTATTATTATTTTAAAAAATACAAGTGTCGTTTGCTGATTTGTTCATTTGCCATGTCATTTGCGTTTGTAATTCACGCATGTGACCTGCTGCATTCGGGTGTCCATGAGACACACTTAACCCAACATAAAATGTCTAGATGGTTACCTAGTAAGTTGGAGTGTGAGAGAGATATCTGGGACCAACTTTAGGTGCCTGTTTATGTATGCTGCCAGTTAATAATGGATTATAACTACTGAGTTGGCTCCAATTGTTATAAATGAGTTACTTGATTTATTTCTATTATTTGTTGTTGTTACTAATATTGCGTACAGGCTAAAGTAAGTGAACCGCCTTAGCCTCGTCACTACTTCGTCGAGGTTAGGCTCAGCACTTACTAGTACATGGGGTCGGTTGTACTGATACTACACTCTGCACTTCTTGTGCAGATTTTGGAGTAGGTCCCAGCAGCGTACCATAGACTTGCTCGGATTTCAGCTACCAGAGGAGACTTGAGGTATAACTGCACGGCGTCCGCAGTTTTGAAGTCCTCATCTACTTTAATTTGGCTGTGTGTTTGTTTCTAAACAACTTTATTTTATTCCGACCTTTATTTGTATTATTCTAGAAGCTCGTGCACTTGTGACACCAATTCTGGGATGGTATTTAGACACCATTATTTTTAAGAATTATTCACTATATTTCAGACCTTACTTCCGCATTTATTTCTTTATTATTAATAAATTTAAAAATTATTTAAAAATGGCTAATATTATTCTAACGTTGGCTTGCCTAGCAAGTGAAATGTTAGGCGCCATCACGGTCCGAAGGTGAGAATTTCTGGTCGTGACAGTTGGTATCAAAGCACTAGGTTACATAGGTCTCACGAGTCACGAGCAATGTTAGTAGAGTCTGAAGGATCGGTACAGAGACGTGTGTACTTATCTCTCAGAGGCTATGAAGTTTAGGAACAATATTACTTCTTTTTTATTATGTCGTGCGATTTTATTCTATTGTCGATGATTGAATCATTCTACTCTTGTTTTCTCGCAGATGGTGAGAACACGTAATACCTCTACCGATGGACAGGGACCAGAACCCCCGATGGCAACTATTGCCAGGGGTAGAGGTCGAGGCTGAGGTCGTGCTACAGGTCGAGGCAGAAGCAGAGGTAGAGCTCAGTCCAGAGCTCGAGCAGCTGCACCTGTTGTAGAACCTCAGGTGGATCTTCAGGAGGAAGTTCCAGTTCAGAATGTACTAGTTGGACCAGTTCAGGTCCCGGAAGGATTCATAGCCACTCCAGTACTTCAGAACGCTCTAGTCCGCCTGGTAAGTCTTATGGAGGGCGTGGCCTAGAATGGTACATTTCCAGTGGCACCAGCCGTTTCACAAGTTGGGGGAGGAGCACAAACTCCCACTACTCCTGCTCCGGAGCAGATGGCTCCCTAGAATCACGCTCTAGTAGCCCCGCCAGTTGGGGTAGTTCAGCCAGTTATTACGGCACAGACCGGTGATAGACCCGCCATGTCTTTTGAGGCCTTATTGAGAATTGATAAGTTTACTAAACTCTTTCCAGTTCACTTTAGTGGTACACCTTCTGAGGACCCACAGGATTATCTTGAACGCTGCCAAGAGGTGCTACGGAATATGGGTATAGTTGAGACCAATCTGGTTGATTTTGCTGTATTTCAGACGACGGGTTCCGCCAAGAGGTGGTGGAGAGATTATACATTGACCAGACAATTTGGATCACCTGCACTAACCTGGGAGAAGTTCTCTCAGCTATTTCTGGAAAAGTTCCTTCCTATCACACTGAGAGAGGATTTCCGCAAGCAATTTGAGCGTCTACAGTAGGGCAGTATAATTGTTACTCAGTATGAGTCCCGTTTTGTGGATTTGGCCTGTCATGCTCTCCTTTTACTACCTACTGAGGGAGAGAGAGTGAGGAGGTTTATTGAGGGACTCAGTCACCCTATTAGGCTTCAGAAGGCCAAGGAGACCGGAAGTGAGATTTCTTTTTAGGCGGCTGCTAATGTCGCGAGGAGGATTGAGATGGTTCTTGCACAGGAGAGAGGGCAAAGGTCTGATAAGAGGCCTCGTCAGTTCGGTGGTTTTAGTGGTGCCTCGTCTGGAGGCAGGGATAATTTTGGTAGGGGTCATCCTCCCAGACCGTTTCATTCAGAACTTCATGCATCTCACGGTGCTTCTGGGAGTCACGGTCCTATTATGCCTTACTATGGGCAGCCAACATTCAGTGCACATTCAGCTCCTATCAGTGCACTGCCTCTCCAGAGTTACTACAGCAGTTATCCGGCCTATTTGGGTAAGCTTTAACTTCAGCAGCCACGGCATCAAGATAGGTGTTATGAGTGTGGGAACATTGGTCACACCAGGAGGTATTGCCCTAGGTTGGCGAGTAACAGATCTCGGCAGGATTCATATGCCATCATACCGACACCGGTTGCTTCACCGCCTACTCAGCCAGCTAGAGGTAGAGGTCAGGCCATTAGAGGTGGAGGTCAGGCTATTAGAGGTGGAGGTCAGACCGTTAGAGGTGAAGGCCAACCAGTTAGAAGTCGTCCCAGAGATGCAGTTTAGAGTGGTGGGGCTCTGCCCCGATTTTATGCTTTCCCCTCTAGGCCTGAGGCCGAGTCATCTGATGCTATGATCACAGGTATTATTCTAGTTTGCCATAGAGATGCTTCAGTTCTATTTAATCCAGGATCTACTTATTCCTATGTGTCCTCCTATTTTGCTTCATATTTGGTTGTGTCTTGTGATTCTCTGAGTGTTTCTGTTTGTGTATCTATACTGGTGGGAGTCTCTGTGGTAGTATATCATGTCTATCGTTCGTGTGATTATTATTGGTAGTCTTGAGACTAGTGTGGATCTTCTACTTCTTGATATGGTAGATTTTGATGTCATCTTGGGTATGGATTGGCTGTCCCCTTATCATGCTATATTGGATTGTCATGCCAAGACAGTGACCCTAGCCATGCCGGGGTTACCTCGGTTAGAGTGGAAAGGAACTCCTGGTCATTCTGCCAGTAGGGTTATTTCTTATATGAAAGCTCGGCGTATGGTAGAGAAAGGGAGTCTAGCCTATTTAGCTTATATTCGCGATCCCAGTGCGGATGTTCCTTATATGGCTTCAGTACTAGTTGTTCTTGAATTTCCAGAAGTATTTCCTGCAGATCTGTCGGGGATGCCACCCGACAGAGATATTGACTTCTGTATTGATTTGGCTCTGGGCACTCAGCCCATTTCTATTCTACCCATACCGTATGGCCCTGCCGGAGTTGAAAAAATTGAAGGAGCATTTACAAGACTTTCTTGATCAGGGATTCATTAGACCTAGTGTCTCGCCTTGGGGTGCACCGGTATTATTTGTAAAGAAGAAAGATGGTTCTATGCGGATGTATATAGATTATCGGCAGTTGAACAAGGCCACTATCATAAACAAATATCCGCTACCAAGAATTTATGACTTATTTGATCAGCTTCAGGGTGCCAAGGTGTTTTCAAAGATTGATTTGAGGTCTGGCTACCATCAGTTAAAGATTAGGGCATCTGATGTCCCTAAGACAGCTTTTCAGACTCGGTATGGGCATTGCGAATTCCTAGTGATGTTATTTGGGTTGACAAATGCCCCAGCAACATTTATGGATTTGATGAATCGGATGTTCAAGCCCTATTTGGATTCTTTTGTGGTTGTATTCATTGATGATATCTTGATTTACTCCAGCAGTCGAGAGGAGTATGAGCAGCATCTTCGGAGTGTGCTTTATACTTTGAAGAATAATCAGTTATATGCCAAATTTTCAAAATTTGAGTTTTGGTAAGACTCAGTTGCCTTTTTGGGTCATGTTGTATCGGCAGAAGACATAAAGGTGGATCCTAAAAAGATTGAGGCTGTTCAGAATTGGCCTAGACCTACTTCAGTTATAGAGATCCAGAGTTTCCTAGGTTTGGCAGGTTATTATCGTCGGTTCGTGGAAGGGTTTTCATCTATAGCAAGCCCATTGACCAGACTGACCCAGAAAGGTGTCCCATTCAGATGGTCAGATGAGTGTGAGTTGAGCTTTCAGAAGCTCAAGAATGCTTTGACTACGGCACTAGTGTTGGTATTACCCACAGGTTCAGGATCGTATACGGTATATTATGACGCATCTCATATTGGGCTTGGTGCACTATTAATGCAAGATGTCAGGGTGATTGCATATGCGTCACGACAGTTGAAAGTTCACAAAAAGAATTATCCTGTTCATGACTTAGAACTGGCAGCCATTGTTCATGCGCTGAAGATTTGGAGGCATTACCTCTACGGTGTCTTGTGTGTGGTATTTACTGATCATCGTAGCCTTCAGTATCTGTTCAAACAAAAGATCTTAATTTGAGGCAGAGAAGATGGTTGGAGTTATTTAACGACTATGATATCACCATTTTGTATCACCCCGGAAAGGCCAATATGTTGGACGGGGCTTTGAGTAGAAAAACTGTGAGTATGGACAGTCTTGCATATATTCCGGTTGGTGAGAGGCCATTAGTTGTAAATGTTCAGACTTTGGCTAATCAATTCATGAGGTTAGATATTTCAGAACCCAGTCAGGTTCTAGCTTGCACAGTCGCTCGGTCTTCTTTATATGAACGCATCATAGAGAGGCAGTATGATGATCCTCGTTTACTGGTCCTTAAGGACATGGTGAGGTACGGTGATGCCAAACATGTTGCTGTGGGAGAGGATGGAGTTCTACGAATGCAGGGTCATATTTGTGTGCCTAATGTTGACGGGCTTCGTGAATTAATTCTTGAAGAGGCACACAGTTCCAGGTATTCTATTCATCCAGGTACCGCTAAAAAGTATCAAGATTTGCAGCAACATTATTGGTGGAGGAGAATGAAAAAGGATATAGTTGCATATGTAGTTCGGTGTCTGAATTGTCAGCAAGTTAAGTACGAGCATTAGAGACCTGGTGGTTTGCTTCAGAAGTTAGAAATTCCTTAGTGGAAGTGGGAGCGTATCACTATGGATTTTGTTGTTGGCTCCCACGGACTCAGAGAAAATTTGACGCAGTTTGGGTCATTGTGGACAGGTTGACCAAGTCAGCACATTTCATTCCAGTGGCAGTTACCTATTCTTCAGAGAGGTTGGCTGAAATTTACATTCGTGAGATTGTCCGTCTTCACAGTGTGCCCGTGTCTATTATTTCAGATCGAGGTACGTAGTTTACCTCACACTTCTGGAGGGTTGTACAGCATGAGTTAGGCATGCGGGTTGGGTTGAGTACATCATTTCATCCATAGACAGATGGAGAATCAGAGCGCACCATTCAGATATTGGAAGATATGCTTCGCGCTTGTGTTATAGACTTTGGAGGTTCTTGGGATCATTTCTTTCCACTTGCGGAGTTTGCTTATAATAATAGCTATTAGTCGAGCATTCAGATGGCTCCATATGAGATATTATGTGGAAGGCGATGTCGTTCGGCAATTGGCTGGTTTGAACGGGGAGAGGCTCGGTTATTGGGTACTAATTTGGTACAAGATGCTTTGGATAAGGTCAAGATTATTCAGGATCGACTTCGCACAGCTCAGTCTAGGCAAAAGAGTTATGCCGACCATAAAGTTTGTGATATTGCATTCATGGTTGGGGAAAGAATATTGCTCCGGATTTCACCTATGAAAGGTGTAATAAGGTTCGGAAAGAAGGGCAAGTTGAGCCCTAGGTATATCGGACCCTTTGAAATTCTTGAAAGGGTGGGTGAAGTAGCCTATAGGCTTGCATTACCACCTAGTTTATCAGTGGTTCATTCGGTGTTCCATGTGTCTATACTCCAAAAATATCATGGTGATCCATCCCATGTGTTAGATTTTAGTTCAGTCCAATTGGACAAAGATTTTACTTACGAGGAGGAGCCGGTGGGTATTCTAGCCCGGCAGGTCCGACAGTTGAGGTCTAAGAGTTATCCTTCAGTTCGGGTGCAATTGAGAGGTCAGCCGGTAGAGGCATCTACCTGGGAGTCCGAGTCGGACATGCAGAGTAAATATCCACACCTTTTCTCTAGCTCAGGTACTTTTTCTAACTCTGTTCGAGGACGAACGTTTGTTTTAGAGGTGGAGAATGTGATGACCCAAAATTTTATCTTTAAATTTAATAATTAATTCTGTATTCTAAGACCTTGAAAAGCACTATTTATCAATCATCAACTTGCGTGCGTAGTCCATACAATTTTTCGGAAAGTTTTTATGTAAAACATGGATTAAAAGGTGAAATAGAGCTTTAAAACTCAACTGAGATGACTTTGGTCAATATTTTGAGAAAATGGACTCGGATCAGTGTTTTGACAATTTCGGTAGGTTTCTATCGTGATTTGGAACTTGGGCGTATGCCCGGAATCGAATTCCGAGGTCCCTAGCCCGAGATAGGGAATTTTGATGAAAAATTAAATGTTTGAAAGCTTAATGATTTTTAAAAATTTAATGATGTTAGATTTATTGACACCGGGTCCATATTTTGGTTTCGGAGCCGGTATAGGTCCACTATAATATTTATGACTTGTCTGCCGAATTTGGTGAGAATCGAAGTTGATTTGACGTGATTTGGACGCCCGATTTTAAAAAATATAAGTTTTAAATTTTCCTTGAAAATTTCCTTTGATTTGGTGTCCGATTCGTAGTTTTAGGTATTATTTTGGTGATTTGATCGTGCGAGCAAGTTTGTATGAGGTTTTTGAACTTGTGTGCATGTTTGGTTTGGAGCCCCGAGGGATCGGGTGAGTTTCGGATAAGCTACGGGATGATTTTGAACTTAGAAAAATCTACTTTTCCGCAACTTCAGGCTTTTTGTATTTCCTTCATCGCGTTCGCGAATGTACTCTCACGAACCTGAAGAGCAAACTGGGCTTGATGAAATTTCCTTCTTCGTGAACGCGAAGCTATGGGGACTTTACCCTTCGCGAATGCGACCAGCTCAACACGAACGCGAAGCTTTAGAGGCCTGGGGGAGGGGTCAGTCGTCCTTCTACGCGAACGCGAGCACGGGCACGCGAACGTGAAGGACAGGGGGAAAAAAGCCTTCGCGAACACGAAGGAGGACTCATGAATGCGAAAGCCACAGGCTGCTACTCATCGCGAACGCGATAGGCCCTTTGCGAACGCGAAGAAGGCCTGACGCATGTGACTTAAAACATAACCAAAATGGGATTTTTCCCATTTTTCACAAACCCTCAATTAAAACTCGGTTTAGGGGCGATTTCAAAGGAATTTTTTCACAATTTTGAATTGGGTAAGTGTTATTTATCATATAGTGATTGTATTTCATAAATCTATGTCTATATTCATCATTTATTTCGGATTTAGAGGAAAGAAATTGGAATTTTTATAAAAGATTCCAAAAACGAAAATTTAAGCTTTGAAAGTCCATTTGAGATTAGAATTGGATAATATTTGTATGGTTGAACTCGTAGCGGAACGGGTATTCGCATTTTACAAGTTTTTATGGGATTTGAGACGTGGGTCCCACTGTCGAATATTTAAATGAATTTCGTATTTTTTATCCGAAATATTATTAAATTCATATGGAATTAATTCCTATGATTCCTATTGAGTATATCGAATTGTTTATGAATAGATTTGACGCTTCTGGAGATACATTCAAAAGGAAAAGCTGTGGTCGAATAATTTATTAGAATTTGCAAAGTGAGGTAAGGGTCGTGGTTAAACTTGACTTGAGGAAATAGAACCCTTAAACTATTTGTTATGTGAAATGCATGTGAATGACGTATAGGCGAGGTGACGAGTGTCTATACATCGTCAAATTAATTGTTTGCATATTTACTTGAAAAATCATAAATTATTTTAAATCATGAATTAATTGTTATAATAATTATTTCTCTCCTATTCTTTGTCAAATATTAATTCTTGAATTCCTGCATTAATTGTTACATCTTATTTGAATATGTGTATTAATTGCTACTTGACATTTAGCATATTAAATATTAAACTGCCTATTTTCTCCCTGATTTCCATAATAAATTGCTATTTGTCATTGTTTTGTTTCATAATTATTCTATGCTTGTTGCCTTAAAAGTTTAAATTAATTGTTGCATCTATTGGGGCAATTTCTTCTAAAAGAATTGGTAAATGAATAAATTGGAAGAGCGGGTTGCACGCCGCAACAGAATTGATTGAAATGAATATATTGGGGGATCGAGTTGCATGCCGCAATAGACTATTTAAAAAGTCCATATATTGGAGGATCGGGTTGCACGCCGCAACAGACTTATTAAAAAGTCCATATTGGAGGAACAGGTTGCACGCCACAACAAACTTGTTAAAAGTCTATATTGGGGGATCGGATTGAACGCCGCAACAGACTTATTTAAAAGTCTATATATATACTTGACTAAAATAAATATATTGGAGGATTGAATATGAATATATTGTGGGAGCGGTTTGCACGCTGCAACGAAAATTGATTGAAATAATAATGAATTATGACTGCTGAGTTGGCTCCAATTGTTATAAATGAGTTACCTGATTTATTTTTATTATTTGTTGTTGTTACTAATATTGCGTACAGGTTAAAGTAAGTGAACCGCCTTAGCCTCGTCACTACTTCGTCGAGGTTAGGCTCAGCACTTACCAGTACATGGGGTCGGTTGTACTGATACTACACTCTACACTTCTTGTGCAGTTTTGGAGTTAGTCCCAGCGGCGTACCATAGACTTGCTCGGATTTCAGGAGACTTGAGGTATAACTGTACGACGTCTGCAGTTCCGAAGTCCCTGTCTATTTTACTTTGGCTGTGTGTTTGTTTCCAGACAACTTTATTTTATTCAGACCTTTATTTGTATTATTCTAGAAGCTCGTGGACTTGTGATACCAATTCCGGGATGGTATTTAGACACCGTTATTTTTATGGATTATTCACTATATTTCAGACCTTACTTCTGCATTTATTTCTTTGTTATTAATAAATTTAAATTTTTTTTAGAAATGGCTAATATTATTCTAACGTTGGCTTTCCAAGCAAGTGAAATGTTAGGGGCCATCACGGTCCGAAGGCGGGAATTTCGGTTCGTGACAAAGATGATAGTGGATTTGATCAAGGTGATTCTTATAATGATCAAGACGAAGAAGTCCAATATGTGAACAACTTTCAATAGCAAAGAAACAACTTTCAAGGCCCTAGTCAACAACAATGGAGACCTTCAAATAATCAAGGCAATTGGAATTCTAACAACCAAGGTAATTGGAATAGTGGAAACAATAAAGCAAATTGGAGTGGAAGCAATAACCAAAGGAATTGGCAAAACAATAACAATCAAGGCAATTGGGGAGGAAACAACCAAGGAGGGTGGAACAACAACCAAGAAAATCGGGGGTTGGATTTTCAAAGGCCCCCGATGAATCAACAACCGAGCAACTCACCTCCTTATCCTTCTCATGGTCCTAGTTCCTCCAACAATAAAATGAGTCATATTGAGAACATGTTCAAGCAAATGATGGAGAATAATGCTGATTTCGATGCCCAACTTTCTTCACACGACACGTCAATACGAAACTTAGAAGTGCAAATGGGTCAAATCTCTCAAGCTTTAAATTCTCGTCCTAAGGGGGCACTACCAAGTGATACGGTGGTGAACCCAAAGGGTGGGAACAATACGGGGCATGCCATGGCCGTTATAACAAGAAGTGGAAGAGGTGGGAATGCACCTACATCAAGTCAAAGGCAACTTGTGGATGATGAGCAACTGGTAGAGGAAGAGGAGATCCCAAACAATGTTGTCCATGCAAATAAGGAAGTGTGGATTGATATTGATGACATGGTGGAAGAGACTCAAGAGGATGTGAACCCATCTAGGGATCATGTGATTGACATATCGGAACCGGTAGAGCAAAAAGCTAAGGAAACATTACCTAAGCCACCTCCTCCCTATCCTCAAAGGCTTGCCAAGAAAAACAGCAAGAATCAATTCAAAAAGTTTATTGATATGATGAAGAGTCTCTCGATAAATGTACCATTAGTTTAAGCCTTGGAGCAAATGCCCAGATATGCAAAATTTATGAAGGACTTGGCGACAAAGAAGCGATCGATGGATTTTGAAACTATCAAAGTCACGTACCAAGTGAGTGCAATTGTGCATTCGATGGCTCCTAAGTTGGAAAATCCCAGTGCTTTCATAATCCCTTGTACCATTGGAAGTGCCAAGTTTTCAAAAGCTCTTTGTGATCTTAGGGAGAGTATCAATTTGATGCCCTATTCGGTTTTCAAGACATTGGGAATTGGGCAACCAAGACCCACATCTATAAGATTATAAATGGCCGATTGTACAATGAAGAGATCGTTGGGGGTGATTGAGGATGTATTGGTTCGAGTTGACAAGTTCATTCTCCCGGCGAATTTTGTTATTCTTGATTGTGAAGTGGACTATGAGGTCCCGATTATTCTTGGTAGACCTTTCCTTGCTACGGGGATGGATCTTGTTGATGTGGAAGCCGGTGACCTCACTTTTTGGGTGGGTGATGAAAAGGTAGTGCTCCACATGTGTAAATCTATGAGGCAACCGGATAGAAATTAAGTGTGTTCGTTCGTGAACATGGTGACTGATGTGATTATTTATGATACAAGTGCCACGATTAATGTGGGTGTCATGTTTGAGGCCGTCTTGCTCAATTTTAATGATGACGAGATGGATGGCTTCATGGAATATGTTAATTCTTTTCAAGGAATGGGGTCGTACAACTATGCACCCCGAAAGCTTTCCTTGGATCTTGAGAATAGGAAAACTCCTCCTACAAAGCCTTCAATTGAAGAGCCTCTTATCTTAGAGTTGAAGCCATTGCCTCCACATCTTAGGTATAAATTGCTTGGCACTTGTTCTACTCTACCAGTTATTCTTTCCTCTTATTTGACTAACGTACAGGTTGACTCTACATTGGCGGTGCTCCACAAGAGGAAGAAAGCTATTGGGTGGACTTTGGCGGATATTCGGGGAATAAGCCCAGTATTTTGCATGCACAAGATTAACTTGGAGGACGATGCCAAGCCATCCGTTGAACATCAAAGGAGACTCAATGATGCTATGAAAGACGTGGTCAAAAAGGAGATTAACAAATGGTTAGATGTTGGGGTGGTCTACCCTATTTTCGATAGTTCGTGGACTTCTCTAGTGCAATGTGTCCCGAAGAAGGGAGGCATAACTGCGTTCACCAATGATAAGAACGAGTTGATTCCAACAAGAACGGTGACCTGGTGGAGAGTGTGTATGGACTATCGAAAGCTAAACAAAGTCACAAGGAAAGACCATTTCCCACTACCCTTTCTAGACCAAATGCATGATAGGTTGGACGGCCGGGCATTCTATTGCTTTCTAGATGGATATTCGGGCTACAATCCAATCCTTATTGCCCCAGAAGATCAAGAGAAAACAACTTTCACTTGTCCCTATGACACTTTTGCTTTCAAGTAGATGCCATTTGGCTTGTGCAATGCACATGTCACTTTTCAATGGTGTATGATGGCGATATTTACGGATATGGTAGAGGACTACCTTGAAGTCTTCATGGATGACTTTTTGGTAGTCGGGGATTCCTTTGATGATTGCTTGGCAAATTTGGATAAAGTATTGGCAAGGTGTGAAGAAATGAACTTGGTGTTGAATTGGGAGAAATGCCATTTCATGGTCGGGGAGGGCATTGTCCTTGGCCACAAAATTTCAAAGAAGGGCATTGAAGTCGACAAGGCGAAAATAGAGGTGATTTCTAAACTTCCACCTCCAACATCCGTGAAAGGAGTGAGAAGTTTCTTGGGTCACGCGGGGTTCTATCGACGCTTCATAAAGGAATTTTCCAAAGTGGTGAATCCCTTGTGCAAACTTTTGGAGAAAAATGCTAAATTTCACTTCAATGATGATTGCATGAGAGCCTTTGAATTGCTGAAGTTCAAGTTGACAACAACTCCTATTATCACCGTTCCTAATTAGAGTATTCCTTTTGAGCTCATGTGCGATGCTAGTGATGTAGCGATTGGAGCAGTTTTGGGGCAACGTATCAACAAGATTTTTCATCCGGTCTACTATACTAGTAAGATCATGAATGATGCCCAAGTAAATTACACCATTACCGATAAAGATCTCCTTGCCATTGTGTCTGATACTGAGAAGTTCCGCCCATACTTGATGGGTGCAAAGGTTATTGTTCATACAGATCATGCGGCACTTCGCTATCTTATGAGCAAGAAAGATTCAAAATCTCGGTTGATGAGATTGGTACTTGTCACGACCCAAAATTCCCACCTTTGGACCGTGATGGCGCCTAACATTTCATTTGCTTGGAAAGCCAACGTTAGGATAATATTATCTATTTTTTATTTATTTTTAAAAATTTATTAATAACAAAGAACAATTGCGGAAGTAAATTCTGAAATATAGTGAATAATCCATAAAAACAACGGTGTCCAATTGGTGTCACAAGTGCACAAGCTTCTAGAATAATACAAATAAGGGGCTGAATAAGATAAAGCTGTCTGAAAATAAACACACAGCTAAAGTAAAGTAGATGGGGACTTCAGAAACTGCGGACGCCGTGCAGTTATACCTCAAGTCTCCTCTAGTAGCTGAAATCCGAGCAAGTCTATGGTACGCCGCTGGGACCAACTCCGAAATCTGCACAAGATGTACAGAATGTAGTATCAGTACAACCGACCCCATGTACTGGTAAGTGCTGAGCCTAACCTCGACGAAGTAGTGACGAGGCTAAGGCAGGTCACTTACATTAATCTGTACACAATATTAGTAACAACAACAAATTATTGAAATAAATCAGATAACTCATTTATAATAATTGAAGCCAACCCAGCAGTCATAACCAATTATCATTTCTATCAATTTCCGTTGCAGCGTGCAACCCGCTCTCACAATATATTCATATTTTATTTTGTTGCGGCGTGCAACCCGGTCCTCCAATATATTCATTCTAATCAAGTCTGTTGTGGCGTGCAACCCGATCGCCCAATATATTTATATATATCGACTTTTAAATAAGTTTGTTGCGGCGTTCAACCCGATCCTTTAATATGGTCTTTTAATAAGTCTGTTGCGGCGTGCAACTCGATCCTCATATATATTCATTTCAATCAATTCTGTTGCGGCATGCAACTCGCTCCTCCAATATATTCATTTACCAATTCTTAAAGAAGAACTTTCCCCAATAGATGCAACAATTAATATAAAATTTTAAGGAAACAAGCATAGAATAATTATGATTTAATTATGAAATAAACAATGACAAATAGCAATTTATTATGGAAATCAGGGAGAAAATAGGAAGTTTAACGTTTAATATGCTAAATGTCAAGTAGCAATTAATACACAAATTCAAATAAGATGTAACAATTAATATAGGAATTCAAGAATTAATATTTGACAAAGAATATGAGAGAAACAATTATTATAACAATTAATTCATGATTTAAAACAATTTATAAATTTTCAAGTAAATATGCAAACAATTAATTTGACGACGTGTCGACACTCGTCACCTCGCCTATACGTCGTTCACATGCATTTCACATAACAAATAGTTTAAGGGTTCTATTCCCTCAAGTCAAGGTTAACCACAACACTAACCTCGCTTTGCAAATTCCAATCAATTACTCGACCACAACTTTTCCTTTTAAATTTGTCACCAAAAGCTTCAAATCTATTCACAAACAATTCGATATACTCAATACGAATCATAGGAATTAAATCCATATGAATATACTAATTTTCCGGATATAAATCTGAAATTCATTTAAATATTCGACAGTGGGACCCACATCCCAAATCCCAGAAAAAACTTACAAATCCGAACACCTGTTCCGATACGAGTCCAACCATATAAAATTTATCAAATTCCGATGTCAAATGGACCTTCAAATATTAAATTTTCGTTTTTTGGAAAGTTTTACAAAAATTCCAATTTCTTCCATCTAAATCTGAAATAAATGATGAATATAGACATGGATTTGTGAAATATAATCACTTTTGGTTATAGAACACTTACCCAATTCAAAGTCGTGAAAATCCCCCTTGAAATCGCCCAAATCCGAGACTTAAAACTCAAAAATGAGTAAAAATGGCGACTTCCGAATTTATGGGCTCTGCCCAGTCATTTTCGCATCTGCGGATAAAAGTTTCGCATTTGCGATGCCAGGCTGCCAAGTGAAGTTCCGCATCTGCGGACATTCCTGTCGCACCTGCGACATCCGCTTCTGCGCAAAATGGCCGCACCTGCAAAGACCCCAGGCCAGCCCAGTCCAGCATCTGCGCAATCCCGCCGCACCTGTGCCCAAGACCCTCGAAGGTGCGATTACATCAAAGGCAGAAATTTCAAGAATTGGCTTAAGTTCACAATTCGATCTGAATCACACTCGGGGTACTCGGGACCCCGTCCGAATATACTAATAAGTCCCGTAACATAATACGGACTTACTCGGGGTTTAATATCATGTCAAACAATGCTGGAATTACAATTCACACCCCGATTAGAACTAAAGAGTTTTAAACCTTTCAATTTGCAAATCTCGTGCCAAAACATATTAAATGAATCCGGAATGACTTTAAATTTGGCACACAAGTCCTAAATGACATAACAGAGCTATTCAAATTTTCTGAACCAGATTCCGGCTCCGATATCAAAAAGTCAACCCCGTGGTCATACTTGGAAAGCTTTAGCCTTTGAATTACTAGGTTTTGTTAAATTGTCATAACTTGAGCTAGGGACCTCCAAATTAAATTTTGGGCATACACACAAGTCCCAAATCACGATACGGAGCTACCGGAACTGTCAAAACACTGATCCAGGTCTGTTTGCTCAAAATGTTGACCAAAGTCAACTCAATTGAGTTTTAAGGCTTTATTTCACATTTTAATCTATTTTTTACATAAAAACTTTCCGAAAAATTTTACGGACTGCGCACATGAGTCGAGGAATGATAATTAGTGCTTTTTGAGGTTTTAGAACACAGAATTACTTATTAAATTTAAAGATGACATTTGGGGTAATCACATTCTCCACCTCTAAAACAAACGTTCGTCCTCGAATGGAGTTAGAAAAAGTACCTGAGCTGGTGAATAAGTGTGGATATTTACTCTACATGTCCGACTCGGACTCTCAGATAGATGCCTCTACCGGCTGACCTCTCCATTGCACCCGAATTGAAGGATAACTCTTAGACCTCAACTGTCGGACCTGCCGGGCTAGAATAGCCACTGGCTCCTCCTCGTAAGTCAAATCTTTGTCCAATTGGACTGAGCTGAAATCTAACACATGGGACGGATCACCATGATATTTTCGGAGCATATACACATGGAACACCGGATGAACCTCTGATAAACTAGGTGGTAATGCAAGCCTGTAGGCTACTTCACCCACCCTTTCAAGAATTTCAAAGGGTCCGATATACCTAGGGCTCAACTTGCCCTTCTTTCTAAACCTCATTACACCTTTCATAGGTGAAACTCGGAAAAATATTCTTTCTCCAAACATAAAGGCAATATCACAAACTTTATGGTCGGCATAACTCTTTTTCCTAGACTGAGCTGTGCGAAGTTGATCCTGAATAATCTGGACCTTATCCAAGGCATCCTGTACCAAATCGGTACCCAACAACCGAGCCTCTCCCGGTTCAAACCAACCAACTGGTGATCAACATCGCCTTCCATATAATGCCTCATATGGAGCGATCTGAATGTTAGACTTATAGCTATTATTATAAGCAAACTCCGCACATGGCAAGAAATGATCCCAAGAACCTCCAAAATCTATAACACAAGCGCGGAGCATATCTTCCAATATCTGAATAGTGCGCTCTGACTATCCGTCTATCTGTGGATGAAATGTTGTACTCAACTCCACCCACATGCCTAACTCATGCTGTACAACCCTCCAGAAATGTGAGGTAAATTGCGTACCTTGATCTGAAATAATAGACACGGGCACACCGTGAAGGCGGACAATCTCACGAATGTAAATTTCAGCTAACCGTTTTGAAGAATAGGTAACTGTCATTGGAATGAAATGTGTTGATTTGGTTAACCTGTCCACAATGACCCAAACTACGTTAAATTTTCTCTGAGTCCGTGGGAGTCCAACAACAAAATACATAATGATACGCTCCCATTTCCATTCAGGAATTTCTAGCTTCTGAAGCAAACCACCAGGTCTCTGATGCTCGTATTTAACTTAATGACAATTTAGACACCGAGCTACACATGCAACTATATCCTTTTTCATTCTCCTCCACGAATAATGTTGCCTCAAATCTTGATACATTTTGGCGGTACCTGGATGAATATAATACCTGGAACTGTGTGTCTCTTCAAGAATTAATTTACGAAGCCCATACACATTAGGCACAAAAATACGACCTTGCATTCACAAAACTCCATCTTCCCCCACAACAACCTGTTTGGCATCACCGTGCCGCACCGTGTCCTTAAGGACAAGTAAATGAGGATCATCATACTGTCTCTCTTTGATGCGCTCATATAAAGAAGACTGAGCGACTGTGCAAGCTAGAACCCGACTGGGTTCTGAAACATCTAACCTCACGAACTGATTAGCCAAAGTCTAAACATCTGCAGCTAATGGCCTCTCACCCACTAGAATATATGCAAGACTGCCCATACTCACAACCTTTCTACTCAAAGCATCGGCCACCATATTGGCCTTTTCGGGGTGATACAAAATGGTAATATCATAGTCTTTCAACAACTCCAACCATCTTCTCTGCCTCGAATTAAGATCTTTTTGTTTGAACAGGTACTGAAGGCTACGATGATCAGTAAATACCTCACATGAGACACCGTAGAGGTAATGCCTCCAAATCTTCAATGCATGAACAATGGCTGCCAGTTCTAAGTCATGAACATGATAATTCTTCTCGTGAACCTTAAACTGCCGCGATGCATATGCAATCACCCTGCAATCTTGCATTAATACTGCACCAAGCCCAATGTGAGATACATCACAATATACCATATACGATCCTGAACATGTGGGTAATACCAACACTAGCGCCGTAGTCAAAGCAGTCTTGAGTTTCTGAAAACTCAACTCACACTCGTCTAACCATCTGAATGGGACACCTTTCTAGGTCAGTCTGGTCAATGGGTTTGCTATAGATGAAAACCCTTCCACGAACCGACGATAGTAACCTGCTAAACCCAGAAAACTCCGGATCTCTATAACTGAAGTAGGTCTAGGCCAATTATGAACATCCTAAATCTTATTAGAATCCACCTTTATGCCTTCTGCCGATACAACATGCCCCAAAAAGGCAACTGAGTCTAACCAAAACTCACATTTTGAAAACTTGGCATATAACTGATTATTCTTCAAAGTGTGAAGCACACTTCGAAGATGCTGCTCATGCTTCTCTCGATTGCTGGAGTAAATCAAGATATCATCAATGAATACAACCACAAAAGAATCCAAATAAGGCTTGAACAGCCGATTCATCAAATCCATAAATGCTGCTGGGGCATTTGTCAACCCAAATGACATCACTAGGAATTCGTAATGCCCATACCGAGTCCGAAAAGCTATTTTAGGGACATCAGATGCCCTAATCATCAACTGATGGTAACCAGACCTCAAATCGATCTTCGAAATACCTTGGCACCCTGAAGCTGATCAAATAAGTCATCAATTCTTGGCAGCGGATATTTGTTTTTGATAGTGGCCTTGTTCAACTGCCGATAATCTATACGCATCCACATAGAGCCATCTTTATTCTTTACAAATAATACTGGTGCACCCCAGGGTGAGACACTAGGTCTAATGAATCCCTGATCAAGAAAGTCTTGTAACTGCTCTTACAATTCTTTCAACTCTGGCGGGGCCATCCGGTATGATGGAATAGAAATGGGTTGAATGCCCGGAGCCAAATTAATACAGAAGTCAATATCTCTGTCGGGTGGCATCCCCGGCAAATCCGCCGGAAATACTTCTGGAAATTCACGAACAACTGGTACTGAGTCCATAGAAGGAACATCCGCACTGGGATCGCCAATATAAGCCAAATATGCTAGACACCCTTTCTCTACCATACGCCGAGCTTTCATATAAGAAATAACCTTGTGGGCAGAATGACCAGGAGTTCCTTTCCACTCTAAACGAGGTAACCCCAGTATAGCTAGGGTCACTGTCTTGGCATGACAATCCAATATATCTTGATAAGGGGACAACCAATCCATACCTAATATGACATCAAAATCTACTATATCAAGAAGTAGAAGATCCACGCTAGTCTCAAGATTACCAATAGTAATCACACACGAACGATAGACATGATCTACTAAAACAGAGTCTCCCACCGGTGTAGATACACACACAAAAGCACTCAGAGAATCACAAGGCACAACCAAATATGAAGCAAAATAGGAGGACACATAGGAATAAGTAGATCCTAGATCAAATAGAACTGACCCATCTCTATGGCAAACTGGAATAATACCTGTGATCACAGCATCAGATGACTCGGCCTCAGGTCTAGCTGGAAAAGCATAAAATCGGGGTTGAGCCCCACAACTTTGAACTGCGTCCCTAGGACGGCCTCTAACTGGCTGGCCTCCACCTCTAACTATCTGACCTCCACCTTTAATGGCATGACCTCCACCTTTAATGGCCTAACCTCTAACTCTAGCTACCTGACCCCTACCTCTAGCTGGCTGAGCAGGCGGTGAAGCAACCAGTGCCGGTATGATGGCACGAGAATCTTGCCGAGATCTGTTACTTGCCAATCTAGGGCAATACCTCCTGATGTGACCAATGTTCCCACACTCATAACACCTATCCTGATGCCGTGGTTGCTAAAGCTGAAGCTGACCCAGATGGGCCGGATAACCACTGTAGTAACTCTGGAATGGTGGTGCACTGATAGGAGCTGAATGTGCATTAAATGCTAGCTATCCATAGTAAGGCATAATAGGACCGTGACTCCCTGAAGCACCGGGAGATGCATGAAGTGTTGAATGAAATGTTCTGGGAGGATGACCCCTACCAATTTTATCCCTGCCTCCAGACGAGGCACCATAGAAACCACCGAACTAACGAGGCCTCTTATCAGACCTCTCCCCTCTCTCCTGTGTAAGAACCATCTCGATCCTCCTTGCGACATTAGTAGCCGCCTGAAAAAAAAATCTCACTTTCGGTCTCCTTGGCC
Organism: Nicotiana tomentosiformis; assembly: GCF_000390325.3. Taxonomy (NCBI): domain Eukaryota; kingdom Viridiplantae; phylum Streptophyta; class Magnoliopsida; order Solanales; family Solanaceae; genus Nicotiana; species Nicotiana tomentosiformis. The sequence goes on from NC_090818.1 coordinate 15,395,065, forward strand.
ATCTGAAGTTTGATAGGGTGGGTGAGTCCCTCAATAAACCTCCTCACTCTCTCTCCCTCTGTAGGTAGTAAAAGGAGAGCATGACGGGCCAAATCCACAAAACGGGACTCATACTGAGTAACAGTTATACTGCCCTGCTGTAGACGCTCGAATTGCTTGCGGAATTCCTCTCTTAGTGTGATAAGGAGGAACTTCTCCAGAAATAGCTGAGAAAACTGCTCCTAGGTAAGTGCAGGAGATCCGACTTGTCGGGTCAATGTATAATATCTCCACCACCTCTTGGCAGAACCCGTCATCTAAAATACAGCAAAATCAACCCCATTGGTCTCAACTATACCCATGTTCCGCAACACCTCGTGGCAGCGTTCAAGATAATCCTGTGGGTCCTCAAAAGGTGTACCACTGAAGTGAACTAGAAAGAGCTTAGTTAACTTATCCAGTCTCAATAAGGCCTCAAAAGACATGGCGAGCCTATCACCGGTCTGTGCCGCAACAACTGGATGAACTACCCCAACTAGCGGGGCTGTTGGAGACTGATTCTGGGAAGCCATCTGCTCCGGAGCAGGTGTAGTGGGAGTTTGTGCTCCTCCCCCAGCCTGCGAGAAGGCTGGTGCCACTGGAAATGTAGCATTCTGGGCCACGCCCTCCATAAGACTTACCAAACGGACTAGAGCGTCCTGAAGTACTGGAGTGGCTATGAATCCTTCTGGGACCTTAACTAGTCCAACTGGTACATTATGAACTGGAACTTCCTCCCCAAGATCCACCTGAGGTTCTATAACAGGTGCAGCTGCTCGAGCTCTTGACTGAGCTCTACCTCTGCCTCTAGCACGACCTCGACTTCTACCCTTGGCCATAGTTGCCACCGGGGGCATCGGTAGAGGTATTACGTGTTCTCACCATCTGCGAGAGAATAAGAGTAGAATGATTCAATCATCGATGGTAGAATAAATTAGCACGACAGAATAAGAAAGAAGTGATATTATTCCTAAACTTTATAGCCTCTGAGAGATAAGTACAGACGTCTCCATACCGATCCTTCAGACTCTACTAAGCTTTCTCGTGACTAGTGAGACCTATGTAACCTAGTGCTCTGATACCAACTGTCACGACCCGAAATTTCCACCTTCGGACCGTGATGGCGCCTAAAATTTCACTTGCTAGGAAAGCCAACGTTAGAATAATATTATCCATTTTTTTAAAAAAAATTTAAATTTATTAATAACAAATAACAATTGCGGAAGTAAATTCTAAAATATAGTGAATAATCCATAAAAACAACGGTGTCTAAATACCATCCCAGAATTGGTGTCACAAGTGCACGAGCTTCTAGAATAATACAAATAAGGGGCTGAATAAGATAAAGCTGTCTGAAAATAAACACACAACTAAAGCAAAGTAGATTGGGACTTCAGAAACTGCGGACGCCGTGCAGTTATACCTCAAGTCTCCTCTAGTAGCTGAAATCCGAGCAAGTCTATGGTACGCCGCTGGGACAAACTCCAAAATCTTCACAAGAAGTGCCGAGTGTAGTATCAGTACAACCAACTCCATGTACTGGTAAGTGCTGAGCCTAACCTCGACGAAGTAGTGACGAGGCTAAGGCGGGTCACTTACATTAACCTGTACGCAATATTATTAACAACAACAAATAATAGAAATAAATCAGATAACTCATTTATAATAATTGAAGCCAACCCAGCAGTCATAACCAATTCTCATTTCTATCAATTTCCGTTGCAGCGTACAACCCGCTCTCACAATATATTGATATTCTATTTTTTTGCGGCGTGCAACCTGCTCCTCCAATATATTTATTTTAATCAAGTCAGTTGCAGCGTGCAACCTGATCATCAAATATGGAATTTTAATAAGTCTGTTGCGACGTGCAACCCGATCTTCATATATATTCATTTCGATCAATTCTATTGCGGCGTGCAAGCCTCTCCTCCAATATATTCATTTACCAATTCTTAAAGAAGAAATTTCCCCAATATATGCAACAATTAATATAAACTTTTAAGACAACAAGCATACAATAATTATGATTTAATTATGAAACAAACAATGACAAATAATAATTTATTATGGAAATCGAGGAGCAAATAGGCAGTTTAATGTTTAATATACTAAATGTCAAGTAGAAATTAATGCACATAATTCAAATAAGCATGTAGAAATTATTACAGGAATTCAAGAATTAATATTTGACAAGAAATTATGAGCGAAACAATTAATATAATAATTCATTCATGATTTAAAATAATTTATGATTTTCAAATAATTATGCAAATAATTAATTCAACGACGTATAGACACTCGTCACCTTGCCTATATGTCGTTCATATGCGATTCACATAACAAATAATTTAAGGGTTCTATTCCCTCAAGTCAAGGTTAACCACGACACTTACCTCGCTTTGCAAATTCCATTCAATTACTCGACCACACCTTTTCCTTTTAAATTTGTCTCCAAAAGCTTCAAATCTATTAAAGAACAATTCGATATACTCAATACGAATCATAGGAATTAAATCCATATGAATTTACTAATTTTTCGAATAAAAATCGAATTTCATTTAAATATTCGACAGCGGGACCCACATCTCAAATCTCGGGAAAACGTACGAAATCTGAACTCTCGTTTCGATACGTGTCCAACCATATAAAATTTATCAAATTCCGATGTCAAATGGACCTTCAAATCTTAAAATTTCGTTTTTGGAAAGTTTTACAAAAATTCCAATTTCTTCCATCTAAATCCGAAATAAATAATGAATATAGATATGGATTTGTGAAATATAATCACTTTTGGTTATAGAACACTTACCCAATTCAAAGTCGTGAAAATTTCCCTTGAAATCGCCCAAATCCGAGACTTAAAACTCAAAAATGAGTAAAAATGGCGACTTCTGAATTTATGGGCTCTGCCTAGTCATTTTCGTATTTGCGGATAAAAGTTCCGCATCTGTGGACTCGCATTTGCGAGACAAGGCTCGCATTTGTGATGCCAGGCTGCCATGTGAAGTTCCGCATCTGCGGACATTCCTGTCGCACCTGCGACATCCGCTTCTTCGCAAAATGGCCGCACCAGCGAAGACCCCAGGCCAGCCCAGTCCCGCATCTGTGCGATTCCGCCGCACCTGCGGCATCTCACCTGAGGCATCGCACCTGCGGCCAAGACCCTCGCAGGTGTGATTACATCAGATGCAGAAATTTCCAGAATTGGCTTAAGTTCACAATTCGATCCGAATCACACTCGGAGTACTCGGGACCCCGTCCGAATATACCAATAAGTACCGTAACATAATACGGACTTACTCAGGGTCTAATATCATGTCAAACAACGCTGAAATTACAATTCACACCCCGATTAGAACTTAAGAGTTTTAAACTTTTCAATTTGCAAATCTCGTGCCAAAACATATTAAATGAATCCGGAATGACTTCAAATTTGGCACACAAGTCCTAAATGACATAACAGAGCTATTCAAATTCACAGAATCGTATTCCGGCTCCGATATCAAAAAGTCAACCCCGTGGTCAAACTTGAAAATCTTTAGCCTTTGATTTACTAGTTTCTGTTAAATGGTTATAACTTGAGCTAAGGACCTCCAAATTAAATTCCGGGCATACGCCCTTTCCCCAAATCATGATACAGAGCTACCGGAACTGTCAAAATACTTATCCGGGTCCATTTGCTCAAAATATTGACCAAAGTCAACTCAATTGAGTTTTAAGGCTTTATTTCACATTTTAATCCAATTTTCACATAAAAACTTTCCTGAAAATTTTTCGGACTACGCACGCGAGTCGAGGAATGATAATTAGTGCTTTTCAAGGTTTTAGAACACATAATTACTTATTAAATTTAAAGATGATATTTTGGGTCATCACGGTGCTATTGTTGCAAGAGTTTGATATTGACATCCAAGATCGAAAAGGGAGTGAAAATCAAGTGGCGGACCACTTGTCTCGTTTGGAGGAGGAGGGGAGACCCCATGATGGCCTTGAAATCAATGACTCCTTCCCTGATGAGCAACTCTTGCCTATTTCAATGAAGGATGTGCCATGGTTTGTCTATCTAGCAAACTTCCTTGTGTGTGGAATCATTCCGGATAAGGTCTCTTCAAGTCAAAGGAAGAATCTCAAACGGTATTGTCAAGACTATTATTCGGACGATCCTTACCTCTTCCAGATTTGCACGGATGGGGTAATTAGAAGATGTGTACCAGATGAAGAATAAAATCTTATTCTTGAGGCTTGCCATTCTTCGCCTTATGGTGGTCACCATGACGGAGCGAGAACAGCGGCTAAAGTGATAAGTTGTGGTTTCTTTTGGTCCACTCTTTATAAAGATGCAAGTGATATGGTGAAAAGATGTGATGAATGCCAACGGGCAAGTGTACTCTCGAAGAAGAATGAAATGCCTCTCACTACCAAATTGGAGATTGATATCTTTGACGTGTGGGGTATTGACTTCATGGGTCCTTTTGTGAGTTCTTATGGAAAAACCTACATCTTAGTCGCGGTTGATTATGTGTCTAAATAGGTTGAGGCCGTTGCTCTACCCAACAATGAATAGAGAAGTGTGGTGGCATTTATGAAGAAGAATATTTTCACAAGATTTGGCACGTCGCGGGCTATCATAAGTGATGGGGGGTTGCATTTTTGTAACAAGGCTTTTGACACCTTGCTTTGCAAGTATGGGGTCACTCATAAAGTTACGACTCCATATCATCCTTAAGCTAGCAGTTAAGTGGAAGTCTCTAACCGGTAGATAAAGAGTATCTTGTCCAAAACAGTGAATGCTAACCAGACGGATTGGTCAAAAAAGCTTGATGATGCACTGTGGGCTTATCGAACTGGTTTCAAAACTCCTATCGGGATGTCTCCATACCGGTTGGTGTTTGGCAAAGTTTGTCATCTTCCGGTGGAACTTGAGCACAAGGCCATATGGGCTTTAAAGAAGTTAAATCTTGATTGGGATGTAGCCGCTAACTTGCGGCTTGCACATTTGAATGAATTGGATGAGTTTCGGTGCCATGAATATGCAACTTCGTCCTTGTACAAAGAGAGAATGAAGTACCTTCATGACAAATACATCCGAAACAAGGAGTTTAAGGTGGGCAATCTTGTTTTGTTGTTCAAATCACGATTGAAGATGTTTCCCGAAAAGCTGAAATCCAAATAGAGTGGTCCCTTTGAAATTGTGAGTATGACACCTTTTGGTGCATTGGACTTGAAGAACAAAAATGATGAGGTATTCCGAGTCAATGGTCTCCGGGTGAAGCATAATTTGGGACAAGCTGATGATGGCCACGTGGTGGCACTTATTCATTTGAAGTGATGGTAATCTACATCATGTCGTGACGTTAAAGTGCGGACCGCATAGTTCTGAATGCTATAGCAGAAGGCAACTATGACTGCACAATTCTTGTGCGGACTACACAATTCTTGTGTGGACCACACAAATTGAGATGGGAAATTTCAAACTCTCTGAAGTTTGGTCTGTCAGAAAATTGGCCATTTTGCTGTCGCACATCGAATTATGCGGTCCGCAGCCAAAATCTATGGTCGCACAACATATTGTGCATACCGTAGATCAACAAGGCTATCGAGCCTTCAAGTAATAGAGTGCGGACCGCAGAAGGAATTTTGCAGCCGCACTTCTCCTTTCATTCCCCAAGTCGGCGTCTGATTATAAATAGTAACCTTGGGATACTGTACAAGTTTTTTCCTCTCTAAGCATTCTAAATTCTAAAACTTGAAAATCATATTTTCAATCATCTGCCACACTCCATACACATCTGTGATCACGTAGTTGCACTCCTTCATATCTGGTATGTTTAATTTCTCATAGAATTTTTCACTTTTTAGTTAAATTTATAATTTGTTAGATAATTTTAGGCCATTTGTCAATAGATTTCTATTTTACTACCATGTGGGGGTTAATCTATAATGGGTCAACTACTAATTGCTTTATAGGGACTTTGTAAATTCATTTGCATGATTAATTGCTAATACCATGTTGAATCTTTGCAAAAAACGTGAAAATCCTAGAAGTCTAATCGTTTTGATTTATGAAATCTGTGGTCGCACAAGAAATTGTGCGGTCTGCAGAAGTTGAAATCTAGGGTCTTTGGTTAATTAAATTGTGTGGCCGCACTTGAAATTGTGCGGACCGTAGAAATTCCATCGCGGTCGCAGAAAAGTGTGTGCGACCGTAGATCAGGCCAATCTCTGTCATTAGAAAGTTGGCACTTTTGGGAATTCTAAAGTGCGGCCGCAATGAGAAATGTGCGGACCACACTTCTATTCTGCAGTCGCACTCCAAATAGTACGGACTGCAGTTCCATCTCTACGGCCGCACTTCCAAATTATGCAGTCCGCACAACCCAGTCTGCAACCGCACTTGCAGTTATGCAGACCGCACTTCCCCTCCCTGCACTTATGTTATGCAATGTGATATAATGTCTGTGTTCAACTGAATTACAACTGAATTCTATTGTTGCTTATTACAGAAAATGGTCAGATCTCGAGGTCGTGGTGACACTTCAAAGGGGAGGGGTGAGCCTTCCAGAGACAGAGGCAAAAGCAATTTTCCCCTCGCATATCGAGAAGAAAAAGGTCCGGGAGGACCGTTTTGT
>NC_090818.1:15401914-15604353 GCF_000390325.3 Nicotiana tomentosiformis
ACTTCTAACTGGTTGGCATCCACCTCTAACGGTCTGACCTCCACCTCTAATAGCCTGACCTCCACCTCTAATGGCCTGACCTCTACCTCTAGCTGGCTGAGTAGGCGGTGAAGCAACCGGTGTCGGTATGATGGCATATGAATCCTGCCGAGATCTGTTACTCGCCAACCTAGGGCAATACCTCCTGGTGTGACCAATGTTCCCACACTCATAACACCTATCTTGATGTCGTGGCTGCTGAAGTTAAAGCTTACCCAAATAGGCCGGATAACTGCTGTAGTAACTCTGGAGAGGCAGTGCACTGATAGGAGCTGAATGTGCACTGAATGCTGGCTGCCCATAGTAAGGCATAATAGGACCGTGACTCCCTGAAGCACCGTGAGATGCATGAAGTTCTGAATGAAACGGTCTGGGAGGATGACCCCTACCAAAATTATCCCTGCCTCCAGACGAGGCACCACTGAAACCACCGAACTGACGAGGCCTCTTATCAGACCTTTGCCCTCTCTCCTGTGCAAGAACCATCTCGATCCTCCTCGCGACATTAGCAGCCGCCTAAAAAGAAATCTCACTTCCGGTCTCCTTGGCCTTCTGAAGCCTAATAGGGTGACTGAGTCCCTCAATAAACCTCCTCACTCTCTCTCCCTCAGTAGGTAGTAAAAGGAGAGCATGACAGGCCAAATCCACAAAACGGGACTCATACTGAGTAACAATCATACTGCCCTGCTGTAGACGCTCAAATTGCTTGCGGAAATCCTCTCTCAGTGTGATAGGAAGGAACTTTTCCAGAAATAGCTGAGAGAACTTCTCCCAGGTTAGTGCAGGTGATCCAAATTGTCTGGTCAATGTATAATCTCTCCACCACCTCTTGGCGGAACCCGTCGTCTGAAATACAGCAAAATCAACCAGATTGGTCTCAACTATACCCATGTTCCGTAGCACCTCTTGGCAGCGTTCAAGATAATCCTGTGGGTCCTCAGAAGGTGTACCACTGAAGTGAACTGGAAAGAGTTTAGTAAACTTATCCATTCTCAATAAGGCCTCAAAAGACATGGCGGGTCTATCACCGGTCTGTGCCGCAATAACTGGCTGAACTACCCCAACTGGCGGGGCTACTAGAGCGTGATTCTAGGGAGCCATCTGCTCCAGAGCAGGATTAGTGGGAGTTTGTGCTCCTCCCCCAACTTGTGAAACGGCTGGTGCCACTGGAAATGTACCATTCTAGGCCACGCCCTCCATAAGACTTACCAGGCGGACTAGAGCGTCCTGAAGTACTGGAGTGGCTATGAATCCTTCCGGGACCTGAACTGGTCCAACTAGTACATTCTGAACTGGAACTTCCTCCTGAAGATCCACCTGAGGTTCTACAACAGGTGCAGCTGCTCGAGCTCTGGACTGAGCTCTACCTCTGCTTCTGCCTCGACCTGTAGCACGACCTCAGCCTCGACCTCTACCCCTGGCAATAGTTGCCACCGGGGGTTCTGGTCCCTGTCCATCGGTAGAGGTATTACGTGTTCTCACCATCTGCGAGAAAACAAGAGTAGAATGGTTCAATCATCGACAATAGAATAAAATCGCACGACATAATAAGAAAGAAGTGATATTGTTCCTAAACTTCATAGCCTCTGAGAGATAAGTACACACGTCTCTATACCGATCCTTCAGACTCTACTAACATTGCTCGTGACTCGTGAGACCTATGTAACCTAGTGCTTTGATACCAACTGTCACGACCAGAAATTCTCACCTTCGGACCGTGATGGCGCCTAACATTTCACTTGCTAGGCAAGCCAACGTTAGAATAATATTAGCCATTTTTAAATAATTTTTAAATTTATTAATAATAAAGAAATAAATGCGAAAGTAAGGTCTGAAATATAGTGAATAATTCATAAAAATAACGGTGTCTAAATACCATCCCAGAATTGGTGTCACAAGTGCACGAGCTTCTAGAATAATACAAATAAAGGTCGGAATAAAATAAAGTTGTTTAGAAACAAACACACAGCCAAATTAAAGTAGATGAGGACTTCAAAACTGCGGACGCCGTGCAGTTATACCTCAAGTCTCCTCTGGTAGCTGAAATCCGAGCAAGTCTATGGTACGCTGCTGGGACCTACTCCAAAATCTGCACAAGAAGTGCAGAGTGTAGTATCAGTACAACCGACCCCATGTACTAGTAAGTGCTGAGCCTAACCTCGACGAAGTAGTGACGAGGCTAAGGCGGTTCACTTACTTTAGCCTGTACGCAATATTAGTAATAACAACAAATAATAGAAATAAATCAGGTAACTCATTTATAACAATTGGAGCCAACTCAGTAGTTATAATCCATTATTAATTGGCAGCATACATAAACAGGCACCTAAAGTTGGTCCCAGATATCTCTCTCACACTCCAACTTACTAGGTGACCATCTAGACATTTTATGTTGGGTTAAGTGTGTCTCATGGACACCCGAATGCAGCAGGTCACATGCGTGAATTACAAATGCAAATGACATGGCAAATGAACAAATCAGCAAACGACACATGTATTTTTTAAAATAATAATAATAATAATAATAATAACCTTTTTTTTAAGTTGAGAAAACCCTTAGCCCCCCACCCCTAACCTAATCTTCATCTTCATGAGAACTTATCCCACCGTCCCTTCACCCCTTTTATTATTTGTCTTCTTCATCCAAAATTTCACCAAAAATACCACCTCCACGCTCATTCTTCCTCACCGTCAGCCACCAGAACGTCAACCATCCATCTCCCAAACTTAGAATTTGAACTATTTTGTGGTGATCAAAAGAATCAGAGAATGGGTATGAAATTATTTTCATGCCCACTCTCCAAATATAAAAGTGTTGGAATTTATTGTTTTTTATAACCCGAATTCATGGCAGAAGTAAAGACATGGAAATTACTCTTTTTTTTTAAGTGATGAATAAGAAGGACGAAGGTGATATTTGGGGCAGTCCCCAATTTCATTTTATAAGCTTCTTCTAGACAACCTCGGTTTCATTATCACCGTCGATGCCGAAGATTGAAGATTTCCCATTAATGGGCGAAATGGATGAACATTATTTTGTTGTGTTAAATTTGGATTGTTGCATGACAGAGGTATTTTTGGTGACCCCATTTTGAGGATCTTTCTTGTCTTTGAGCATGACCAGTAATGCGATAATAAGAATTAATGTAACATTAAGAATTTTGGGCTTCTTAATTTTCTGTTGATATATGGAATTAAGCGTTTGTGAAGCTTAAAAATTGTGAAAATGGTGGAAAAAGTCACCAGATATTTTGAGGGAGGAAGCTGAAGAAGGCGGGATCCACATGAAAAAAAAACTAATGTAAAAATATAATTTTAAGGGCCATCAAGCGCTCAAATATGAGCGAGGCACACTCATTTTGCCATGTCACCTCAGATTGTTAGCTAGACATACTAAAAACCGACATAAAGTGTCATATGGTCCCATAGTAAGTTATTGTGTGAGAGAGATATCTGGAGCCAACTTTAGGCGTCTCTTTATGTATTTTACCTTATTATTTCAATTAATTTCTGTTGCAACGTGCAAATCGCTCTCACAATATATTCATATTCAATCCTCCAATATATTTATTTTAGTCAAGTGTGTGTGTGTATATATATATATATATATAGACTTTTAAATAAGTTTGTTGCGCCGTGCAATCCGATCCCCCAATATAGACTTTTAACAAGTCTGTTGAGGCATGCAACCCGATCCTCCAATATGGACTTTTTAGTAAGTCTGTTGCGGCGTGCAACCCGATCCTCCAATATATGGACTTTTTAAATAGTCTGTTGCAGTGTGCAACCCGATCCCCCAATATATTCATTTCAATCAATTCTGTTGCGTCGTGCAACCCGCTCCTCCAATATATTCATTTACCAATTCTTATAGAAGAAATTGCCCCAATAAATGTAATAATTAATATAAAATTTTAAGCCAACAAGCATAGAATAATTATAATTTAAGTATAAAAAAAAAAAACAAATAGCAATTTATTATGGAAATCAGGGAGAAAATAGGCAGTTTAATGTTTAATATGCTAAATGTCAAGTAGCAATTAATACACATATTCAAATAAGATGTAACAATTAATGCAGGAATTCAAGAGTTAATATTTGACAAAGAATAGGAGAGAAATAATTATTATAACAATTAACTCATGATTTAAAATAATTTATGATTTTTTAAGTAAATATGCAAATAATTAATTTGACGACGTATAGACACTCGTCATCTCGCCTATACGCCATTCACATGCATTTCACATAACAAATAGTTTAAGGGTTCTATTCCCTCATGTCAAGGTTAACCACGAAACTTACTTCGCTTTGCAAATTCCAATAAATTATTTTACCACAACTTTTCCTTTTGAATTTTTCTCCAAAAGCGTCAAATCTATTCACAAACAATTCGATATACTCAATACGAATCATAGGAATTAATTCCATATGAATTTAATAATTTTCCGGATAAAAATCTAAAATTCATTTAAATATTTGACAGTGGGACCCACGTCTCAAATCCCAAAAAAATTACGAAATCCGAACACCCGTTCCGCTACGAGTTTAACCATACAAAAATTATCCAATTCCGATGTAAAATAGACCTTCAAATCTTAAATTTTTATTTTTTGAAGATTTTATAAAACTTCCAATTTCTTCCCTCTAAATCCAAAATAAATGATGAATATAGACTTAGATTTATGAAATACAATCACTATATGATAAAGAACACTTACCCAATTCGAAATCGTGAAAAAACTCTTTTGCAATCTGTAACGACCCAACCGGTCGTTTTGACTGTTAGAACCCCGTTCCCCTAAATAAAATTTTTCGTATGTGTTTTTAATGATTTATGACTCGCGGGGATGGTTGGTTCGGGATTTAGAAGTGTGTGGGTTGAAATCGGAACACTTGGTTCCTTAAGTTAGCTTTAAATGGAAAAGGTTGACTTCGGTCAACATTTTGAGAAAACGACCTCGGAATCGGGATTTGATGGTTCCAATAGGTTCGCATGATTATTTTGGACTTGGGCGTATGTTCGGATCGGGTTTTGGGGGACCCGGGAGCGTTTCGGCGCCTAATAGTGAAAGTTGGTTCTTGAAGGTTTTTGAAGTTCTTTAAATTTGGTTTGGAGTAGGTTTTAGTGATACCGATGTCAGAATGGAATTCTAAGGCCGGGAATTGTTCCGTAAGGTCATTTAAGACTTGCACACAAAATTTGGTGTCATTCCGAGTTGATTTGATAGGAATCGGACGAGTAGAAGTCTTTTTAGAAGTTTTTGAATTCATAAGTCAATTCATGCATTTTGGCGTCCGATTCTTGGTTTTTGATGTTATTTCCGGATTTTGATTGCTCTAGCGAGTTTGTATGAGGTTATTAGACTTGTGTGGATAGTTGGTGTGGAGCCCCGAGGGCTCGGGTGAGTTTCGGACGTTCGGAAGGAATGAAAATACATCGGTTTTCTGGTGTTTCTTGGCAGCAGTTGCAGGTCTCGCAAATGCCAGAAATTGTTCACAAATGCGAGGTCTTCGCAATTGCAAAGAAGCCCGACCTAGGCATTGTTCGCATTTGCGACACATTTGATACATTTGCGATCCCAGCAGAGTTCGCATTTGCGATCCCAGCAAAATTTGTATTTGTGACTCTTTGGTCGCATTTGCGACCCCAGCAGCTGAAGGCCAAGCTTCGCATTTGCGAGAGGTGTGTCTCATTTGCGAACCTGGTGTCGCAAATGCGACATCAGAGGCCTGTGCCCAGCTCATTCAATGCGCGACTTAGGCCATTTATCTCACTTTTCTTTCATCTCTTGGGCGATTCTTGGAGCTTTTGGAAGAGGGTTTTCACCTAGCACTTTGAGGTAAGTAATTCCTAAACCCCTTGAGTTAAATACATAGATTATAAGTAGATTATAACTAGTAAATCTTAGAAATCAAAGGGTTAGGTGAAAAACCTAGATTTTTATAATTATGAGATCTTAACCACGAAAATAGTTATGGAATTGGGTAAAAATCATATAGTTAAGTTCTTGAGATTATGGGTAACGTTTTCATCCGAATATTTTCAGAATCCGAGCACGTGGGCCCGGGGTGCATTTTAGAAATTTTTACCATTTTGGATAAGGTAATTTATTTAATAGATAAATTTCGAATCATTTAGCATATATTAATTATTTTGTATAATATTTGGATAGTTTTGGATTTTCGGCGTCGAATCGAGAATTCAACGTGACGTGGTAATCGGAAAGTGGACTTTAAGACGAGGTAAGTCTCTTGTCTAATCTTGTGAGGGAAAAATTACCCCATATAGATTAAATTGAATAATTGTTGCTAATTGGGGGGGCTACGTACGCACGAGGTGACGAGAGTCCGTGCGTAGCTACTATTAATGCTAAAGTCCGGGTAGTTTAGGACTCAAAGTATGAATTACTTGTGTAAATTATATTTTTTTGATTAATTAATATTAATTGATATATATGAATATATTGTGAATTGTTAGATAAAGATATTAAAGGATGGAAATCGCATATGCTTGATTTTCTGTTTAAATTAATTAATTGTTAAAATAAATTGTTCTTCCTCCCGAATTTACTTTATAATAAATATACTCTCCTTCCGGAGGTACATAAGAAAATGTCCTCCTTTCTTGTAGAGCGGGTCGAACGCCTCGGCAGGATAAACGAATCTATGGATCGTGCCGCACGTCCCTCGGCAGTGTACACAACACTCTGGATCGGGTCGTACGTCCTCGGCAGAAATCGTGCTTAATAATAATAATAATCACACGATACACCTTAATAATTTATTGCAGCTTGTGAGCTAATTGATAAATTAAAAATCTTTGAAATTTATTGTATTATTATTCCTGCTTGTTAAGAATTATTGTTATTCCTGTAAATAAGACTAATTGATAAATTTGAAAATTTAATTAATATATTGAGAATTACTGCATTTGAAGGAATTTAATTATTTCTACTGGTCAATAAAATTACTGTTAACTCTGTGAATCACGTTGATATAAATATTTCTATTTCATGATTATTTAATATTATTGACCCATAGTGAGTGTCAAAGTCGGTCATCTCGTCTCTACCTCTTCGAGATTAGGCTTGATACTTACTAGGTACACGTTATTTTCGTACTCATACTCCACTTGCTGCACATTTTATTGTGCAGGTACATGTATGTCTAGTGGCCTTGTGGGCGCAGAGGTGTGGTTAATAATTGTGGGGACGTATGTGAGTTGCATTCTGTATTACGATCCGCAGCCAACAGAGTCTCCTTCAGGGTTATTATATTTTTCCTGTCTAATATTCTAGACAGATGCTGTATTATATTTTTAATTCCCTAATAAATGCTCATGCCCTTGTGACACCGGGTTTTGGAAATGGTTGTGAATTATTTAGAAATTTAGTTACTAAAAATATTTATCATTTACTCTATAAGTTTATTCTTTACTATTTCATTGAAGAAATTTTTATTTCAAAAATACTAAAATGGGTAATTAAGTTAATTGATGATGGTTGGCTTGCCTGATAGTGGTGTCCGGCGCCATCACGGCCTTTTTAGATTTTGGGTCGTGACACAATCGCCCCTAAACCGAATTCTAATTGAGGGTTTGTGAAAAATTGGAAAATCCCATTTTGGTTCTGTTTTAAGTCACATGCATCAGGCCTTTTTCCCCAAGGGCATGTCGCGTTCGCGATGAGTAGCAGCCCGTGGCTTTTGCGTTTGCGAGTCCTCCTTCGCGTTCGCGAAGGCTTTTTCCCCTAGCCTTCGTGTGCCCGTGCTCGCGATCACGTAGAAGGACGACTGACCCCTCTCCCAGGCCTCTCAAGCATCGCGTTCGGGTTGAGCTGGTCGCATTTGCGAAGGGTAAAGTCCCCATAGTTTCGCGTTCGCGACCCAATCTTCACGTTGCGAAGAAGGAAAATTCAGCCAGCCCAGTTTGCTCTTCGCGTTCGCGAGAGTACATTCGCGAACGCGATGAAGGAAATACCAGAAGCGTGAAATTGCAGAAAACCAGATTTTTCTAAGTTCAAAATCATCTCGTAGCCTATGCGAAACTCACCCGAGCCCTCGGGGCTCCAAACCAAACATGCACACAAGTCCAAAAACCTCATACGAACTTGCTCGCATGATCAAATCCCCAAAATAACACCTAGAACTACGAATCAGACACCAAATCAAAGGAAATTTTCAAGAAAACTTTAAAACTTATATTCTTTACAACCAGACGTTCGAATCACGTCAAATCAACTCTGATTCTAACCAAATTCGGCAGACAAGTTATAAATATTATAGTGGACCTATACCAGACTCCAGAACTAAAATACGGACCCGGTGTCAATAAATCCAACATCAGAAAATTCTTAAAAATCATTAAGCTTTCAAACTTTTAATTTTTCATCAAAATTCCATATCTCGGGCTAGGGACCTCAGAATTCAATTCCAGACATATGCCCAAGTCCCAAATCATGATACGGACCTGGTATTGTCAAAATACTGATCCAAATCCATTTGCTCAAAATGTTGACCAAAGTCAACTCAGTTGAGTTTTAAAGCTCTATTTTACCTTTTAATTCATTTTTCACATAAACACTTTCTGGAAAATTATACGGACTATGCACACAAGTCGAGAAGTGATAAATAGTGCTTTTCGAGGTCTTAGAACATAAAATTAATTATTAAATATAAAGATGACATTTTGGGTCATCACAATCTTGCACAAGATTGTCCACTCTTTGTTGCACTTGTGGGCTTCTTGTTCTTCTCTTGTTTACCATCATATTGACTCCCTCCATAGCATTGACTTGCATCAGGTTTTGTACTTGTTGAAGTTGAGCCTTTTCCAACTAGTTCATGGTGGTTGTCAACTCGGCTATGGCTTGGCCATGGTTATGTAACTCTTTATGAAGAAGAATCACATTTGGATCACCTTGTGGAATATTGACTCTAGATTGCTATGCCGATGAAGTATCCGCTATCTCATTTAAAATATCACACGCCTCCGCATAGGGCGTAGTTATGAAGTTCTCACCGGCAAGTTGGTTCACTACACATTGGTTGGTGGTATTGATCCCCGATAGAAAGTTTGTTGAATCATGTTCTCCGTCAACTCATTGTTGGGGAACTCTTTCACCATTTTTCTATACCTTTCCCATATCTCGTGCAGTGGTTCATTGGGCTCTTGCTTGAATGCTATAATTTCATCCTTAAGAATAGCCATGTGCCTAAACCAGATAAGTTTGTACCACTATTTAGAATAAGCAATGGTCTGGTTATTAGAATATTAGTATTTATGTGGCTGCTAAGGATGTCACCTTGTTAAATTTTCATGAACTAAATAATAGGTGTCATGCAGTATACTAAATAATCTACAAAATCAAAATTATACTTTATTATGTATGCTTATGGTTTTACCTTATAATACGATTTTAGTATGCCTAGTATAATGATTATACATTAGTTTACTGTCAAATATAATATAATAATAATAATAATATTCTTAACTATTTTATTTTGATAAGAAAAAATATTAGTACAAGAAGTATGTACTACACCAAAATTTTCATTGATGATAGTTCTTATCAAATTAACATGTTGAATCATTTCTATCTGGAAAGCATATAGTAGTAGATAGTAGACAGAGATTTGTCCACTATTTTTTTGATTCCCTGATTGACTTAAAGGTTCTGCTATATCTTTTTATTTTTCTAGAGAGCATAATACTTAGTTTCCACAAAAGTGCATGGTAACTAGTAGTACTATTATTCTGTTTGATACATAATTTTTCCTTAATGTTCTGGTCATATCACTTTTATCTTGAAGTAAGCTTATTGCAGCAAAGACCATATGTGAATTTTCAATATTATTTTGTATTTTCATATATCTGTTTAACACTAATTACTTAGCTGATTTGAGTAAACGAAAGTCTATTGTTGAGAATTATATCCAAGTGACATTATGAAGAGTTTAACTCAAGAGGTAAGCATTTCCTTCGTATTTGAAATTGCTTTTGTCCTTTGCTATTAGTGATATTAACTTCAATGAGTTCAAGTCGCAGTGCACCATGAGGGTAAGACATCAGGATCAAGTCCTGATGCTCCATGATGATAAGAATTGTGTTTGAGTCCCAATTCATTATGGCCTAATATGCCTTTATATTGGTAAGATATTGGTTTTGAGTCCCACTACACCATATTGATGATATAATGATAACTAGAGAAAAATAATATATTTTTCATGAAAAGGCATGAAATTGTCCCACTTGATTTGCTCCCTTCTTTAAGTGAATGTGGTAGCGGCGCATAATAAGTCTAAATGAAGACAAGTGGTTGAACAATGAACGTGGGCGTTCCAAAGATCAAAATAATAATAATCATCACTATGATTATAAAAGGAGAACAATAAGGGTTCTCAAAATAGTCCTTCAAAATGTGAAGGCAATGTTTACCATCAAATTGGTATGAAAGATAATAAAGCACGAAGCTGATTATGATCCATTCCTTGAAGAGAATGTGACTTATGATAAGCATTGAGAATGCAGACCCATTCCTAAAGGTGAATGTGGCAATAAGTGATCAAAGTAATGAATAAAAGACATGCAATGCATGATTAGATGAATATCACACAACTCACCTTTAAGGGAGGTTTGAGTGAAATAAAGAGAATAAATATTATTGTGTGGTTACATGAATATGTCATTGGTCGCGTACATGTGATTCGCCAACAAAAATATATATTTTGTTGTGCCTTATAAAAGCTTATTAAAGGCAAAATTAAAGCAAGAAATGATTTTGCTTATGATGATTTTGACCATGACAATTTATTATGATATAATTTTCTCTATGAAGGAGAAATTTACCATATGAATGGTGTGACAAAAGAACTTGTAGTACAAAAGTTGTTAAGTGCTCCGGAAAAATTAATTTGTTACTACCCGGATGAATAAAATTATTCACGACATTGATATTGTAAAGTCTCAAAAGAAACTTTTTGAGTTTCAAATATATAAGTCAAAGTGGTTGGCATATTGAGACTATAAATGAAAGGAATATTGAATATATTCATATTTCTATAATCATAACGGGTAAATATGAAAGGTTATCCGATTTTCTTTCTATTTGTACTACACAAATATAAGCATGATGATGCAATCATATGTCACAAGTAAACTAGAGGTTTATTGAAATAAATATTAGTCGGCATGACAAGTTGACCATCTCGGTTTAATTATGATGCGAAAAATTAATTGAGAATTACATTGGCATATATTCAAAAAATATAAGATTTTTCAAGAATTCTCTAGTGCTGCTTATTCTCATGATATACTAGTTAAGGTTGTGATTCAATCCCTCGATTTCTGGAACGAATAAAAGGTGATAAATATATGGGCCCAATCACCTTCCATGTGGACCGTTTACTATAATATGATTTTAATAGATGCATCTATTCTATGGTCACATGTGCATTTGTTATCAACTTGCAGTTTGGTTTTTGCAAGATTGATTGCTCAAATTATTAGAGCACAGTTCCAGAATATAAATTATGATGATTTATCCTGATAATACTAGTTTAAATCCAAGTCAGTTTAGCAGAAATTATATGCCTCCAATTATATCTAAATTGTTGGTTATGAGAACAAAATTTCCAAAATAAAATTTGGTATGTGATGTATTATTTAATATACAATAGCACTTGTACGCATCTAGCCAAGTTATGATAAGTTCTCCCTATCACAATGTAACAACCCGACTTGTCGTTTTAAGAATTTAAGCCCTGTCTAGCGGTATAAGGCCCTGAGCAGCTTCTTATTATGTGTATTGACTTGCGTCCGTGGTTGAATTCAGTTACCGGATGATTCAGAGTGATTTAGGACACTTAGTCCCTAAAACGGAAGCTTAAGTCTAAGGATTTTAACCGTAGTCGGAAATGTGTGAAGACGACTCCGGAATGAAATTTTGATGATGTCAATAGCTCTGTATGGTAATTATGGACTAAGGAGCATGTCCGAAAAATTAATTGGAGGTATGTAGAGGAATTCGGCTTGAAATGGCAAAAGATGAATTTTTGGGAAGTTTGATCTAGGGGTTGACTTTTTGATATCAGGTCCGGAATCCGATTCTGGAAATTTGAATAGCTTCGTTATTTCAATTATGTCTTGTGTGCAAAATTCGAAGTCATTCCAGATTGATTTGATGTGTTTCGGCACAAGATATAGAATTTGAAATTTCAAAGTTCATTAGGCTTGAATTGGGATATGATTTGTGGCTTTGATGTTGTTTGATATGATTTGAGGCCTCGATCAAGTTCGTGTTATGTATTGAGACTGGTTGGTACGATTGGACCTGGTCCCGGGGACCTCGGGTTTGATTCGGGGTGGTTCCGGACCAAGTTTGGGTGTTTTGATGCTGCTGGTTGCTGGTTCTGGTGTTGTTCTTTGCGTTCGCGAGGAGCCTCTTGCATTCGCGAAGAAGGATTTTGCCGTTGAGACTTTGTTCTTTGTGCTCGCGAAGAGGTTCTCGCGTTCGCGAAGAAGGAAATTTTGTTGTTCGTCGTCTAACTTTAGAGGCCCATATCTAGCAATCTATAAGGAATTTGGAGATGATTCAAAAATAAAAGTTATATCCCTTTGTATTTAGTTTCCAAAAAGGTAAACCATTTATCATTTGGAGTTGTGTATAAAAGGTTATGGTGGATATACTATAGGCTGTCCGGGAAGAGTTTAGAAATCTCTATTGCACAGGGCTGACTTTGGAAGCTTAAATGTCGTAATCTATAAGGATTTGGGAGATGACCAACAAATGAAAGTTATAGCCCTTGAAGTCTAGTTTTCAGAAAGTCAAACCACTCATTATGTGGAGTTTTGTACAAAAAGTTATATCCATTATACTAGAGGCTGTCGGAGAAGAGTTTGAAAATGACTTTTGTAGAATTTGTTCATCGCGAACGCGAAGAACAAACCCCTGGGCAGCAGAATAAAGTCCAAATTCGTGTCATTCTTCCATTTTTGGACCAAGGAAGCTCGGGTGAGGCGATCTTTTGAGAGTTTTTCAAGGAAAACATTAGGGTAAGAATTCTTAACTTGATTTGGGTTAAATTACATGAATCTATTGTTGTTTTTATCACTAAATTAGTGAATTGGGTTGAAAAATTTAGAAAACCCTCTTGGTTTAAATTTAAGATTTGGAGGTTGATTTGTTATTGGAATTCGATAAAATTGGTATGGTGGAACTCGTATCCGAATGGGTGTTCGGATTTCATGAAAATTATGTTGGGTTTCAAGAGGCGAGTCCCGCGTTAGACTTTTGTTGACTTTTTGGAATAAAATTTTATGTCGACGTATTATTATCCGGAATTATTTCTGATGAATTTTAATGAAGTTGTATAATTAATTTGGATAGATTTGAGCTGTCCGGAGGTCAATTCAAGCAAGAAGGCTATTTTGGAATATCGGTCTAACTTCAAAAAGGTAAGTGTCTTGCCTAACCTCGAGTGGGGGAATTACCCCTTATGCATCGAGTCTTATGTGCCGTTTGTGAAATATGAAAAGCCGTGTACGCGAGGTGACGAGTAAGTACTCGGGTTCGTATGTGCAAAATATATTGGGTTTAAGTCTTAGGAATATTGTGTAGTAAATTGGATAATTGTTGGCATTTATTTAATCATCTATTTGCCATGCGTAAATCCTTGTTGGTTGAACTTGTTGTTATATAACAATTTGATGTGATTGTTATTTGAATATTTATGTAATTCTGTGAGTTTGTTGGTTTGATAATTCTAGGAATTTAATTTTATTTTGAATTTTCCCTATGCAAATAATTAATTAAGCAAGTTTAAGAAGAAGCGTTAATATAATTATCTAAATTTATATTAATGAAGGCTTTGATTTATGCTGAATAATTAGATTCCTGCAGTTCAGACTTTTTGTATTGAACAGTACCCTACGGACTGAGAGGAAAATATTTCGCAAAAGAACGCGTTTCTGCGGCCCATTATGCGGCCACATAATTACTCTGCGGACCGCATAATGGCCGCACAGTGAAGCAGTAAGTTTGGCCAATTTGAGGTCAGTTTTGCGATCGATTATGCGATCGCATAATCGATATGCGGACCGCATATCGGTCACATAATTCCTCTTGGGTTTCTGCGGAGGGAGTTCTGTGGTGCACTATGTGACCGCAGAACAAGTATGCGGACCGCATACTGGTCGCATACCTGAGCCGAAGGTTTAGGCCCCTGAGGGACATTTCTGCGGTCACTTTGCGGACCGCATAACCATTATTCGGTCGCATATGTGACCGCAGACCTGTGTCGGGGCACTATTTTTCTTAATTTAAAACCCGACTCCCAGCCGTAAAACACCCCTTTAGGTCTATTTTGAGCTCATTTTCTGATACTTCTAGAGTGTGAGAGAGAGGGTTCAAGAGGGAGGGCCTAATTTTCATCAATCAATCTTCAACCATCACTTAAAGCTTAGAAATACTCAAGTAGAGCACCCAATATTTTCATCCAAAAAGGTAAGATTTCATCACCCCAACTCTTAATTTCAAACATAGCTATAATGGGGTAATAGGGTAATACTTCATGGGTATGAGAGTGGTTCATCTTGCATGCATATGATAAAGAGTGTGGGAAAAATTAAAAGTGAATTAGAACTATGAACATTTTCCTAATTTTGGGTTCAATTTGTATATTGCAAAAATAGATTGAGGTTGCTAAGGGTTCCGGATAATTGTAGAGTCTAAAGAAGCGCAATTGAGGTATGTATGGCTAACTCTTTTCTTCTTAGAATCGAACTCCTGGTGTCCGAATAATTGGCATAAGTTCCAATTTGATTATACTAGAATTGTTTGCCTTAGTGTGTTTGATTGAAAGATTCATGTTCCCATATTATTTTAGATGGTTACCATGTCATCATGCTATTTAAGAACGTAATTATGATTTTCCAAGCTCCTTCCCTTATGTGATGGTACTTATCGACATGAATGATGATGTTATTTAAACAAATAAAAAGCGAAAGACTTGAATTGTAAAATGTGCCCAAGTGCCAAGAACTACTTAATAAATGAGGCTGTTTGTGCCATGTAATGAAGATGGGAAAGAAATGTGAATTGAGTGGACAGTTGAAAGAGGTTATGTCTCAAGTGAGATGGCTTAGCCGATCAGGCCGAGATCGGATGCCATGCTGTACACATAGTGGCATTTGTATTGGAATTATTGAATTACATTGTGGATATGGATATGTCTCACTTGAGATGGCTTAGCCGGTCGGGCCGAGACCGGACTCCGTGTAAAAACACTGTGGCATTGTGAGTTGTGGCTTGGCACTAAAGATTATTAATCCAAAAAGATAGAAAGATTGAATTGGAAACTATGTGATCCTTACTTGGTGTTTTCTTTGTATTTCTATGAAGTACTTATTGATTATTATGACTGCCTTCTCTTTGTTTCACTGTTCATTCTACTAAGATTAGTGTTTTCCTTACATACTAGTAGTATTCGACAGTACTAACGTCCCTTTTGCCGGGGGCGCTACCTCTTTGAATGGATGTAGGTGGTTCCATCGCAGATAGTGCCGATTGCAGATAGTGGTGCTCTCTTTCTCTCCTCACAACGGTTTTGGTGAGCCTCATTTCTCTCAGGGGTCATGTAGTCCTTCTTTTGTATAAGTTTCCACATTTTGAGGTATAGTCGGGGCCTTGTTGCGGGCATTGTCATGTAGCTATTTTGTGTCCTTAGAGGCTCCGTAGACATTTTTGTGGGTCATGTATGTATGTTGGGGCGGTCGTTAGATCGAGTTATATTTTGGGTATAATGCATATAATTAAAAATGAACTAGCAACGTTTATATATTTATATAACTGATATCTTCCCTATTTTACAAATTGTGACGCATTCCCTTTTTGGATCATGAATGAGTCGGGTAGGAAAGGTTTACAGGGCTTGCTCGACCGGGTTCACTCGGTTGAGTGCTGGTCGCGCTCCTCGAGGTTGGGGCGTGACATATTCATACTACACTTCTACACATTTTTGTGCAGAGCCAGGTATTGGTGCTATCAGACTCAGACAGAGTTAAAGTGTGATTGCAAGGATTCAAGGTGGAGCTGCTTGGTCATCGCAGTCCCTTGGAGTCTTTTCATTTCATTGTACTGTTAATTTATAATCAAATAGTATTGTATATTCGGTCCTCGTGATCATTCCATGTATTCAGTTAAAGTTCGTGACTCAGTACTACTAGTCTTGGGAAGTTGCATATTCATATTTGTTCCGCTGTCAGTTTTGATTATTTATTTAATTTAATAAAAATGGTTTCAAAATGTAATTGAAATCGGTTTACCTAGTCTTAGAGACTAGGTGCCATCACGACGCCTGTGGTGGGATTTTGGGTCGTGACAAGTTGGTATCAGAGCTCTAGGTTCATAGGTTCTACGAGTCACGAACAAGTTTAGTAGAGTCTTGTGGATCGGTACAGAGACGTCTGTACTTATCTTCGAGAGGCTACTGAACTGTTAGGAAATTTCCATTTCTTTCATTCCTGTCGTGCGGAATTTGTTGAATTTGGAATTTGAAACTTTGTATCTCCATTCTCTCACAGATGATGAGGACACGTGCTACTAGGTTAGCTGAGCAGGCATCCGCACATACTGTTAGGGCTGCAAGAGGCTGGGGCCGAGGTAGAGGTCGATGCAGAGGTCGAGGAAGGGCACGTGTCGCGACTAGCGCACCTGTCAGAACAATAGTTGAGGAGCCGCCAGTAGCTCCAGTTGGGGGACAGGTACCAGAAGCACCTGTTGTTACTCCCGGACTTCAGGAGACTTTGTCATAGTCCCTGAGTATGTTTGGTACATTAACTCAGGCGGGATTGATCTCTGTTGCACCAAATATTTTGCAAATTGGGGGAGTGGCTCAGAATTCTACCACAACTCCAGAGTAGCAGGTTTACGTTGGTCAGGTTCCGGGTGTAGTACCAATACAACCTGTTATTCCGGTTCGGCCTGAGGTCAGGCCAGAGGCATCAGAAGAAGAACAAAAGAGACTTGAAAGGTTTAAGAGGTATAGTCCACCTACTTTCAGTGGCAAAACTACAGAGGATGCCTAAGGATTTCTAAAAATTTGTCACCGTATTCTCCGTACCATGGGTATTGTGGAAGTGAGCGGAGTTGCCTTTACTATATTTCAACTGTCAGGCACATCGTATCGGTGGTGGCAAATCAATTAAGAAGGTAGACCAGTCGATGCAACACCACCAACTTGGGCTCAATTTTCGGAAATGTTCTTGAAAGAGTTTGTTTCCCAGACCCTCCGAGATGCGTAGCGCACATAGTTTGAACGGTTACGTCAGGGAACTATGACAGTGTCAAAATATACTATCAGGTTCAGTGAGTTAGCCCACCATGCACCTATCTTGGTCCCTACAATTAGAGAGCGGGTCCACAGATTCATTGAGGGGCTTGATTATGAAATTAAAATATGCATGGCTCGAGAGTTGCAAATTGATACTCAATTTCAACAAGTAGTGGAGATTGCAAGGAAGATTGAGGGTGTTTTAGGCGAGGAAAGGGAGTCTAAGGAGGTCAAAAGGTCTTGAAGATCTGGAGGGTTCGATGGATTTTACTCTTCAGCTAAGACCCATTATAGTGGAGGCTCGAGCAGTTGGTCAGCTCAGTCAGGCACATCAGATTACTCGGGGTGCTCCAGTTTATAGTGCACCACCGACACGAGACTCTTACAATGGCTATTCCAGTTATCCGGTACAGACTCAGTACGAGAAGTCGCGACCTCAGAGGGGTTGTTATGAGTATGGTGATACTAGGCATATCACGAGAGATCGCCCTAGACTTGGGAGGGGTGGATTTCATCAGAACACTCCAGCTACAAGCTATATTCTAGTTGATACTCTACATGCACAATCAACTAGAGGTGGAGGACGGGTGGGTAGAGGGTGCCTGAGAGGTGGAGGCCCGACCTGTTGATATGATCGCTGTGATTTGGCTGAGGCCGATACACCAGATGGTGTCGTTACATGTACGATCCTGATTTTTATTATAAAAGGATATTTTCCCTTAATTTGATTCGGGTCTGAATATTGAGGTGAGTCCTCCTATCATGCTCCACTTATGGGCGAGCTTCGTAAATTTGTGATCCACTTATATGTTTATCCTGTTGCGAGATTTAAAGATGTGAGCTCGTGTCTGTCATTTTATTTTTGTGCACCATTGAGGGCTATAAGTCCAAAAGAAAATTTTTATTATTCATTACAGTGGGTTTTGATGTGATTTCGGAAAAATTGATTTCAATTTTTATAAATTATATGCCCTACCGGTATGAGGGTTCGTTATGTATTATGAAAAATATTTACGAAATTTATTGAAAAGAAGAAAGAAAGGAAATTAAAATTTAGTTGGCACAATGTGCAAAATACTTGTGATTCGGAGTTGAGGACGAGATCCTCACATTTTTACATGATGTGAAATATTTAAACCAGGCTACAAGCCGCGGTGGAAGTTATATAAGGACGAGGTCCTTGTGGTGAAATATATATGAGTTTAAAATTCTCCCTTTATGAAATATAATTTGTACAATAATATTAATAGGGAGTCATGCCTGTTAGGCTTATCTGATAATGCTTGTATATTTTCTGTGCATATTCAGCCATTTTCCTGCTGTAAACATTGAGTTTTAACCTATAAGATGAGTGCCCAGGTGGCGTTAAATGTGACTCGTTAAATTGGGCAAATAGTTATGAGGTCTTCATGCCTCACATTATGTTGTCAGTGTTGTGAAAAATTTGAAACGAGGTACTGGTTAATATGAGAATTATTGATGATGCTAGAATTAATTATGAACAACTTTTAGGACCTGAGATGTGGTGATGAGCATACATATGATGTACTTCATGTCCTGATATCATAATGATAATGCAATGCTTGTAATGCTGAGATCATGTTATGATATATACCTTATGGATGTATTATTACAGGGGCGACCTTGCCGAAATTTTCTGAAAAAAGAGATAAATTATGTTATGTGTTTGAGGACGAAAGATCCTAAGCGGGAGAATGTAACACCCCAAAATTTTTTTTAAGTACTTCAACACTATCAAGAAAGTTAATGTGTGCGTAGGCACGAGTTGCTACGGCCAATTGAGACTAATACAGTGCGTTGATGAAAAATCAGACTTTCTGAAAATGTTTGGAGTATAAGAAATTGGTCTTAAGGTTCACAAATATGGATAAAAGAAATAATCTCAAATGAGATGGTGTTGCCGGATTTACCTATAATGCAGTAACGTGGGACCAACCGTGAGTATATGTGTAAAGGTAAAAATCATCAATTTGGTAACCTCAGGTTAATTATTAGCATATTCAAGGATGATCAAAATTCCATTCTGGAGTCGTCTTCACACAATTCTGACTATGGTAAAAATCCTAAGACTTAATCTTCCGTTTTGGGGACCAAGTGTCCCAAATCACTCCGAATCATCCGGTAACTGAATTCAACCACGCACACAAGTCAATACATATAATAAGAAGCTGCTCAGTGCCTTATGCCGCTAGACAGAGCTTAAATTCTTAAAATGACAAGTTGGGTCGTTACATTCTCCACCTCTTAAACAAATAGCTTCGTATGGTGATTATGGACTTAGGAGCGTGTCCAAAAAATTATTTGGAGGTCTGTAAAGGAATTTGGCTTGAAATGGAGAAATATGAATTTTTGGGAAGTTTGACCAGGGAGTTGACTTTTTGATATCGGGTCCGGAATCCGATTCTAGAAATTTTATTTTAATTATGACTTTTGTGCAAAATTTGAAGTTATTCCAGATTGATTTGATGTGTTTCGGCACAAGATATAGAATTTGAAATTTCAAAGTTTATTAGGCTTGAATTGGGGTATGATTTGTGGCTTTGATGTTGTTTGATGTTATTTGAGGCCTCGATCAAGTTCGTGTTATGTATTGAGACTGGTTGGTACGATTGGACCTGGTCCCGGGGACCTCGGGTTTGATTCGGGGTGGTTCCGGACCAAGTTTGGGTGTTTTGATGCTGCTGGTTGCTGGTTCTGGTGTTGTTCTTCGCGTTCGCAAGGAGCCTCTCGCGTTCGCGAAGAAGGATTTTGCCGTTGGGACTTTGTTCTTCGCGCTCGCGAAGAGGTTCTCGCATTCGCGAAGAAGGAAATTTTGTTGTTCGTCGTTTGACTTTAGAGGCCCATATCTCGCAATCTATAAGGAATTTGGAGATGATTCAAAAATAAAAGTTATAGCCCTTTGTATTTAGTTTTCAAAAAGGTAAAAAATTTGGAGTTGTGTTTATAACGTTATGGTGGATATACTATAGGCTGTCCGGGAAGAGTTTAGAAATCTCTGTTGCACAGGGCTGACTTTGGAAGCTTATATCTTAGTAATCTATACGGAATTGGTAGATAAACAACATATGAAAGTTATATTCCATGAAGTCTAGTTTTCAGAAAGTCAAACCATTCACCATTTGGAGTTTTGTACAAAACGTTATGACTATTATACTAGAGGCTGTCTGAGAAGAGTTTGAAAATGACTTTTCTAGAATTTGTTCATCGCGAACGCGAGGGGGTGTCGCGAACGCGAAGAACAAACCGCTGGGCAGCAGAATAAAGTCCAAATTCGTGTCATTCTTCCATTTTTGGACCAAGGAAGCTCGGGCGAGGCGATTCTTCGAGAGTTTTTCAAGGAAAATATTGGGGTAAGAAGTCCTGACTTGATTTTGGTTAAATTACATGAATCTATTGTTGTTTTTATCACTAGATTAGTGAATTGGGTTGAAAAACTTAGAAAACCCTCTTGGTTTAAATTTAAGATTTGGAGGTCGATTTATTATTGGAATTCGATAAAATTGGTATGGTTGAACTCGTATCGGAATGGGTGTTCGGATTTTATGAAAATTATGTCGGGTTCTGAGAGGCGAGTCCCGCGTTGACTTTTGTTGACTTTTTGGAATAAAATTTTAAGTCGACGTATTATTATCCGGAATTGTTTCCGATGAATTTTAATGAAGTTGTGCAATTAATTTGGATAGATTTGAGCTGTCTGGAGGTCAATTCAAGTAAGAAGGCTATTTTGGAATATCGGCCTAACTTCAAAAAGGTAAGTGTCTTGCCTAACCTCGAGTGGGGGAATTACCCCTTAGTCATAGAGTCTTATGTGCCATTTGTGAAATGTGAAAAGCCGTGTACGCGAGGTAACGAGTACGTACTCGGGCTTGTATGTGCAAAATATATTGGTTTTAAGTCTTAGGCATATTGTATAGTAAATTGGATAATTGTTGGCATTTATTTAATCATCTATTTTTCATACCTAAATCCTTGTTGGTTGAACTTGTTTTTATATAACAATTTGATGTGATTGTTATTTGAATATTTATGTAAATCCGTAAGTTTGTTGGTTTGATAATTCTGGGAATTTAATTTTATTTTGAATTTTCCCTATGCAAATAATTAATTAAGCAAGTTTAAGAAGAAGCGTTAATATAATTATATAAATTTAGATTAATGAAGGCTTTGATTTATTGTCACGACCCAATTTCACCTATAGGCCGTGATGGCAAGCCAACTAATAAATTAAGAATACATTGATAAAATTTAAAACCAAGAAAATATAAACACAAACTCTACCAATGTGTGTGCCAAGACTTGGTGTCACAAGTGAATGAGCATCTAGTAGATTATACAAAGCTCCAAATGCTATCTGAAATGAAATAGACAGAATGTAAATATAAGAAGAGACACTGGTAGCTGCAGAACGGCTCAGAAAGGCATCTCACCACTATGCCTCGGGATGACGTGGGTATGTGATGATAGGTCCTCCACTAGTACCTGTCTCAGATCTTGCACAAAAAGTACTGCAAGTGTAGTATGAGTACGTAAACAACGTGTACCCAGTAAGTATCAAGCCTAATCTCGAAGTGGTAGAGACGAGATGGCCGACTTTGACACTCACTATGGGTCAATAATAATAACTAAAACAAAACTAGGATATTTAAATCAGCATGATTTATAGAATTTACAATAATTTATTTAATCAGCAGAAATAATCAAATTCCTTCAAATGTAATAATTCTCAATATATTAATTAAAATTCTTTCAATTCAAATAATTTCCAATTTATCTATTAAACCTCATTTACAGGAGTAATAATTAATTCCTTAACAAGCAAGAATAATAATTCATTAAATTTCAAAGATTATCCAATTTATTAATTAGCTTCACAAGATGAATTAAATTATTAAAGTATCTTGTAATTTTTATTATTAAGCACAATTTCTGCCGAGGACGTACGGCCCGATCCAGAGTGTCGTGTATACTGTTGAGGGACGTGCGGCGCGATCCATAGATGCATCTATCCTGCCGAGGCGTGCGGCCCGCTCCACAAGAAAGGAGGACATTTTCTTATGTGCCTCCGGAAGGAGAGTATATTTATTATAAGATAAATTCGGGAGGAAAACAATTTCTTTTATCAATTAATTGATTTAAACAGAAAATCAAGCCTATGAGATTTCCATCCTTTAATATATTTATCTAACAATTCACAATATATTCATATATATATATCAATTAATATTAATTAATCAAATAATACTATTTACACAAGTAATGCATGCTTTGAGTCCTAAACTACCCAGACTTTAGCATTAATAGTAGCTACGCATGGACTCTCGTCACCTCGTGCATACATAGCTCCCCACAATTAGCAACAATTATTTAATTTTAATCACCTATGAGGTATTTCCCCCCTCACAAGATTAGACAAGAGACTTACCTCATCTTGCTCCAATTTAATTCACTATAAGGCCTTTTCCACGATTATCCAACTCTGTCTGGCTCGAATCTATCCAAAATAATTCGATACAATCACTAAAAATTATAGGAATCAATTCTATAATAAAATACTATATTTTTAATAAAAATCCTGAAATTAATTAAAAATTCGTCCGTGGGGCCCATGTCTCGGAATCCGGCAAAAGTTACGAAATCCGACAACCCATTCAATTACGAGTCCAACCATACCAGTTTCACTCAAATCTGACTAAGAATCGATACCGAAATCTCAAAAAAATTCATTTCTATGAGATTAATAAAAATTTCCCAAATTTAAATCTCAAAACACTAATTTATGGTGAAAACAATGATATACTTGTATATGTAGACCAAATCCGAGTTAGAATCACTTACCCCAATGTTTTTCCCTTGAAAATCTAACAAAAGTCGCCTCTGCTCAAGCTCAAATTCGTCAAAAATGGTAAATGTGACAAATGTCCTCTTTTATAAACTACCCAGGCAGCCTTCGGAAAATGGGCCTCGATCATGGCTTCGATCGTGGCCCTCGAGCCTGGGCTTCGGTCATGGCCTCAATCATGGCCTCGAGCTTGGGATTTGGTCATGGCTTCGATCAGGCCTCGAGCCTGGGACTCGATCATGGCCTCGATCAAGTTTGATCTTGGGTCTTGATCCTGGCCCTCGAGCCTTGCCTTCGATCGTGGCCCTCGAGCCTTGCCTTCGATCATGGCCCTCGAGCTGGAACTTCGATCGTGACTTCGATACTGAGCCTCGTCCCTGGCTTCGACTCAGGCCTCGATCGTGGGCTCGATTTCTGGGTTCGATCTGGGGCTCGGTATCTGGGTTCGATCTGGGCTCGATCACATCCCAGAATATACAGCAGAAGGGAAAATTGCAGCAACTTTTTAAGTCCAACTTTTGAATCCGTTGACCATCCGAAACTCTCCCGAGGCCATCGAGACCTCAACCAAATATACCAACAGTCCTAAAACATCATACGAACTTAGTCCAACTTCTAAATCACATCAAACAACGCTAAAACCATGAATCATACCCCAATTCAAACTTAATGAAACTAAGAGTTTTCAACTTCTACATTCGATGTCGGAACCTATCAAATCAACTCCGATTGACCTCAAATTTTACACACAAGTCATAAATGACATAACGGAGATATGAAAATTTTCAGAACTGGATTCCAACTCCGGTATCAAAAACTCAACTCATCGGTCAAACTTCCAAACTTAAATTCTTGTTTTTAGCCATTTCAAGCGTAATTTAACTACGGACTTCCAAATAAGGTTCCGAACACGCTTCTAAGTCCAAAATAACCATACGGAGCTGTTGGAATCATCAAAATTCTATTCCGGGGTTGTTTTCTCAAAATGTTAACCGAAGTCAAACTTAGAACTTTAAGGCCAACTTAAGGAACCAAGTGTACCGGTTTCACCCCAAACACTTCCAAATCCCGAACCAACCATCCCTACAAGTCATAAAACATTACAAACACATACAGGAAGTTTTATTTTAGGGAACGGGGTTCTAAAAGTTAAAATGACGGTTGGGTCATTACATTCTCCACCTCTTAAACAAATGTTCGTCCACGAACGGGTTTAGAATTGTACCTGGAGTGCTGAATAAGTGTGGATATCTGCTCTGCATGCCTTCCTCGGCCTCCCAAGTCGCTTCCCTGACTGGTTGGCCCCTCCACTGGACTTTTACTGCAGAAATCCTCTTGGACCTCAACTGGCGAACCTGTTTATCAACAATGGCAATTGGCTCCTCTTCATAACCCAAGCTATTATCTAGCTGAACTGTGCTAAAGTCTAACACATGTGATAGGTCGGCATGATGCTTCCGGAGCATAGATACGTGGAAAACCGGATGAACTCCCGATAGGGTGGGAGGCAATGCAAGCTCATAAGAAACCTCCCCAACTCGTTTCAACACCTCAAATGGGCCTATAAACCTTGGGCTCAACTTGCCCTTCTTCCCGAATCTCATAATTCCCTTCATCGGCGAAACCTTCAAGAGAACTTTTTCACCTACCATAAATGATATATCACGCGCTTTCTGATCCGCATAACTCTTTTGTCTGGACTGTGTTGTACGAAGTCGCTCCTAAATCAACTTTACCTTTTCCAAGGCATCCCTTACCAAATCGGTACCATATAACTTAGCCTCACCCGGCTCAAACCATCCGATAGGTGAACGACATCGCCGACCATATAAAGCCTCAAATAGAGCCATCTCGATGTTGGATTGGTAACTGTTATTATAAGCAAACTCGGCCAAAGGCAGGAAACGATCCCACTAACCTCCAAAGTCGATCACACATTCCCTGAGCATATCCTCCAAAATCTGAATTGTTCGCTCTGACTGTCCGTCGGTCTGTGGATGAAAGGTTGTGCTGAGCTCTACACGGGTCCCTAACTCACTCTGTACTGCTCTCCAAAAATGTGAAGTAAACTAAGGGCCTCTATCTTATATGATGGAAATTGGCACACCTCCTGAATATAAATCTGGGCCAACCTCTCTGAAGTATACGTAGTCACAACATGAATAAAATGTGTCGACTTGGTCAACCTGTCAACAATCACCCAAACTGCATCAAACTTCCTCAAGGTCCGCGGCAACCCAACTACAAAGTCCATAGTAATTCGTTCCCATTTCCACTCTGGTATAGTCATCTGCTGAAGTAGGCCACCTGGCCTCTGGTGCTCATATTTCACTTGCTGGAAATTTAGACTTCTAGATACATACTCAACTATATCCTTTTTCATTCGTCGCCACCAATAATGTTGCCTTAAGTCACGATACATCTTAGTAGCACTCAGATGAATAGAATATCGAGAACTGTGTGCCCTTTCCAGGATCTTTTTCCTCAGTCCATCCACATTAGGAACACATAGATGATCCTGGAGTCGCAGAACACCATCCGCTCTAAAAGTAACTTCCTTGGCACCACCTCGTAGTACCGTTTCACGAAGAACCATCAAGTATGGGTCATCATACAGGCGAGCCTTGATCTGCTCAAATAGTGAAGATTGGGCCACCACACATGCAAGAACTCGGTTGGGCTCTGAAATATCCAGCCTCATAAGTTTGTTAGCCAAGGACTGAATATCTGAGGCTAATGGCCTTTCCTCAGCTGAAATGAAAGCCAAACTACCCATACTCTCTGCCTTCCTGCTCAAGGCATCTGCAACCACATTTGCTTTGCCTGGATGATACAAGATAGTAATATCATAATCCTTTAGTAACTCCAGCCATCTGCACTGCCTCAAATTTAGATCCCTCTGCTTGAATAAATGCTGCAAACTATGATGATCAGTGTAAACTTCACAAGACACCCCATAAAGATAATGCCTCCAAATCTTTTGAGCGTGAACAATCGCAGCTAACTCCAAATCATGTACTGGATAATTCTTCTCATGGGGCTCCAGCTGACGTGAAGCATATGCAATAACTCGCCTTTCCTGCATCAATACACAACCCAAGCCAACGTGTAACGCGTCGCAATACACTGTATATATATTCCCGAACCAGATGGTAACACTAACACGAGTGCTGTAGTCAGTGCTGTCTTGAGCTTCTGAAAGCTTGACTCACAATCATCGGACCATCGGAACTGAAAACCCTTCTGGGTTAATTTGGTCAAAGGTGCTGCAATAGATGAAAAACCTTCCACGAACCGACGATAATAACCTGCTAAACCCAGAAAACTCCTGATCTCAGTCGCTGAAGTGGGACGATGCCAATTCTGAACTGCCTCAATCTTTTTGGGATCAACTTTAATACCTTCGCCCGATATAATATGTCCCAAAAATGCTACAGAATCTAGCCAAAACTTATATTTAGAGAACTTAGCATATAGCTTTTGTTCTCGCAATGTCTGAAGCACTACTCTCATATGCTGCTCATGTTCCTCCTTACTGCGCGAATAGATTAAGATGTCATCAATGAAGACAATGACAAACAAATCAATATATGGCATGAATACTCTATTCATCAGATCCATAAACGCTGCCGGGGCATTAGTTAAACCGAAGGACATCACCAGAAACTCATAATGACCATATCTAGTCCGAAAAGCAGTCTTCGGAACATCCGAATCCTGAATCTTCAACTAATGGTACCCTAACCTCAAGTCGATCTTAGAGAATACCCTAGCACCCTGCAACTGGTCAAATAGATCATCAATACGTGGTAACAGGTACTTGTTCTTAATAGTGACTTTGTTCAATTGGCGATAATCAATACACATCGACATTGTTCCATCCATCTTTTTCAAAAATAATACTGGTGCACCCCAAGGTGATACACTCAGTCTGACAAACCCTTTGGCTAGTAACTCTTCAAGCTGTTCTTTCAATTCTTTCGGAGCCATGCGATACGGTGGGATAGATATAGGCTGGGTATCTGAAGCCAAGTCAATACAGAAATCAATATCACGATCAGATGGCATACCTGGAAGATCTGACAGAAATACATTAGGGAACTCCCGAACTACAGGCACTGAATCAATCACCGGAGTCTCTGCAGTAGTATCCCGAACATAGGCAAGATAAGCCAAACAACCCATCTCAACCATGTGTTGAGCCTTTATAAAAGAAATAACTCAATTAAATGAACTAACATGCGAACCCTTCCACTCCAGCTTAGGAAATGCTGGAATAGCCAAGGTAACAGTCTTGGCATGACAATCTAGAATAGCATGATATGGAGATAACCAATCCATACCCAGAATAATTTCAAAATCGGTCATCTCAAGCAATAGGAGATCTGCTCTAGTTTCATAACCACAGAATGTAATAATACAGGACCGGTAGATCCGGTTCACAACAACAGAATCGCCCACAGGAGTGGACACAAAAACATGAGTACTCAAGGACTCACGAGAAACACCCAGGAATGGAGCAAATAGAGATGACACATATGAATACATAGATCCTGGATCAAATAATACTGAGGCATCTTTGCCACAAATAGAAATAATACCTGTAATCACGGCATCTGAAGCCTCTGCATCTGGTCTAGTCGAAAAAGCATAGAACCGAGCTGGAGCGCCAACTGTCTAGCCTCCGCCTGGCTGACCTCCACCTCTAGGACGGCCCCTACCCACCTGTCCTCCACCTCTGGGTGGTCGGACTACTGGTGGAGCAACTGATCTGATAAGCATAGGCTGCTGATCCTGCTGTACAGGTCTACCCCGAAGCCTGGGGCAAAACCTCCTCATGTGACTGGAATCCCCGCACTCATAACAACTCTTCAGTGCGATAGGATGCTGGCTTAATGTCTGGCCCTGGGGACATGAATACCCACTGGGAGGACCCTGAATAGCTGGTGGGCGGTAATAAATCTCTGGGATAGCATTGAGATAAGGTCGCACTGGAGCACCTCGAGGAGATGGTGGTGCTGGATATGGGGGTCTGCTGGACTGCCCCCTCACGAACTGACCTCTGCCCCCGGACGGAGCACCTCTGAACTCTCCAGAGTACCTGAACCGCTTATCGCTCATAATCTGCTCTCGGCTCCGTTGACATACACCCTCAATCCTCCGGGCTATCTCCACAACTCGCTCATAAAAAGTACCCATCTCAACCTCTCGAGCCATAGTGGCCTGAATACCAGTATGTAAACCGGCTACAAACCTCCGCACTCTCTCCGCCTCAGTAGGGAGTATCATTAGTGCATGGTGAGATAATTAGGAAAACCTCGCCTCATAATCAGTCACTGACATCTGACCCTGCTGGAGCTGCTCAAACTGAAACCGCAACTCTTCCCTCTGGGAGGGTGGAATATACCTATCCAAGAAGATACAGGTGAACCTGTCCCAAGTCATGGGAGGAGAATCTGCTGGTCTGCCAAGAGCATAAGACTGCCACCGTCTACGGGCTCTACCCTCTAGCTGAAAAGTAGTGAAATCAACCCCATGGGATTCCAATATCCTCATGTTGTATAGTCTATCCTTGCAACGATCAATGAAATCCTGTGGATCCTCATGTCGCTCACCCCCGAAGACAGGAGGATGTAGTCTAGTCCATCTATCCAATAGTTTTCGAGGATCGGCGGCTACAGCTGGCCTGGGCTCAGGTGTAGCTGCTGCCACTAGCTGGGCCCTACCCACGAGTAGTGCACCCTGCGTCTAATATACAGCAGCTGCTGCCTGTCCATGAGCCTGCGCGGTATGGGTTTGTGCTCCCCCGCCCGCCTGAGATGTGGCTGGGTCAGCCGAAAATAAACCGGCCTGAGTCATATTGTCCATGAATCGCAGCATACGTTCCATGACATCCTGAAATCCCGGTGCAGATGTGAAGTCCACCGGAGCTGGCTCTGCCACAGGAACCTCACCTTGCTCCTTAATAATGGGATTCTCTATTGGATCCACTGGAGGCATAACCGGAATAGTCCTGGGATGTCCTCGCCCTCTACCACGGATTGGAGCCTTCCCTCGGCCTCTACCTCGGCCTCTAGCAACTGGGGGAGTAGCTCTTCCCCGGTCTGGAACTTCATTCGAACGCGTTCTCACCATCTGTGAGAAATAAGAGAAGGATTTTTAGTGCTACATTAATTGCACGATGGAATGTGAAGAAAGGTAATTTCCTAACACCCTATAGCCTCTCGAAGATAAGTACAGATGTCTCTGTACCGATCCAAAAGACTCTATTAGGTCTGCTCATAACTTGTGAGACCTACGTGAACCTAGTACTCTGATACTATGTTGTCACGACCCAATTTCACCTGTAGGTCGTGATGGCACCCAACACTACAGTTAGGCAAGCCAAATAATAAATTAAGCATACATTGATAAAATTTAAAACCAAGAAAATATAAACACAAACTCTACCAATGTGTGTGCCAAGACCTGGTGTCACAAGTGAATGAGCATTTAGTAGATTATACAAAACTCCAAATACTGTCTGAAATGAAATAGACAGAATGTAAGTATAAGAAGAGACACTGGTAGCTGTAGAACGGCTTGGAAAGGCAGCTCACCACTATGCCTCGGGATGACGTGGGTATGTGATGATAGGTCCTCCACTAGTACCTGTCTCAGATCCTAATCTCGAAGTAGTAGAGACGAGATGGCCGACTTTGACACTCACTATGGGTCAATAATAATAACTGAAATAAAACTAGGATATTTAAATCAGCATGATTTACAGAATTTACAATAATTTATTTAATCAGCAGAAATAATCAAATTCCTTCAAATGTAACAATTCTCAATATATTAATTAAAATTCCTTCAATTCAAATACTTTCCAATTTATCAATTAAACCTCATTTACAGGAGTAACAATTAATTCCTTAACAAGCAAGAATACTAATTCATTAAATTCCAAAGATTATCCAATTTATTAATTAGCTTCACAAGCTGAAATAAATTATTAAAGTATCGTGTAATTTTTATTATTAAGCATGATTTCTGCCAGGACGTACGGCCCGATCCAGAGTGTCGTGTACACTGCCAAGGGACATGCAGCGCGATCCATAGATGCATCTATCCTGCCGAGGCGTTCGGCCCGCTCCACAAGAAAGGAGGACATTTTCTTATGTGCCTCCGGAAGGAGAGTATATTTATTATAAGATAAATTCGGGAGGAGAACAATTTCTTTTAACAATTAATTGATTTAAATAGAAAATCAAGCCTATGAGATTTCCATCCTTTAATATCTTTATCTAACAATTCACAATATATTCATATATATCAATTAATATTAATTAATCAAAGAATACTATTTACAAAAGTAATGCATGCTTTGGGTCCTAAACTACCAGGACTTTAGCATTAATAGTAGCTACGCACGGACTCTCGTCACCTCGTGCGTACGTAGCCCCCCACAATTAGCAACAATTATTTAATTTTAATCACCTATGAGGTAATTTCTCCCTCACAAGATTAGATAAAGAGACTTACCTCGTCTTGCTCCAATTTAATCCACTATAAGGCCTTTTCCACGATTATCCAACTCTGTCTGGCTCGAATCTATCCAAAATAGTTCGATACAATCACTAAAAATTATAGGAATCAATTCTATAATAAAATACTATATTTTTAATAAAAATTCCGAAATTAATTAAAAATTCGTCCGTGGAGCCCATGTCTCGAAATCCGGCAAAAGTTATGAAATCCGACAACCCATTCAATTACGAGTCCAACCATACCAGTTTCACTCAAATCCGACTCCGAATCGATACCGAAATCTCAAAAAAATTTGTTTCTATGAGATTAATAAAAATTTCCCCAATTTAAATCTCAAAATACTAATTTATGGTGAGAACAATGATATACTTGTATATGTAGACCAAATCCGAGTTAGAATCACTTACCCCAATATTTTTCCCTTGAAAAACTGACAAAAGACGCCTCTACTCAAGGTCAAGTTCGTCAAAAATGGAAAATGGTACGAATGTCCTCTTTTATAAATTACTCAGGCAGCCTTCAGAAAATGGGCCTCGATCATGGCTTCGATCGTGGCCCTTGAGCCTCGGCTTCGGTCATGGCCTCGATCATGGCCTCGAGCTTGGGACTTGGTCATGGCTTCGATCAGGCCTCGAGCCTGGGAATCGGTCATGGCCTCGATCAAGTTCGATCTTGAGTCTTGATCCTGGCCCTCGAGCCTTGCCTTCGATCCTGGCCCTCGAGCCTTGACTTCGATCCTGGCCCTCGAGCCTTGCCTTCGATCATGGCCCTTGAGCTGGACCTTCGATCGTGGCTTCGATACTGAGCCTCGTCCCTGGCTTCGACTCATGCCTCGATCGTGAGCTCGATTTCTGGGTTCGATCTGGGGCTCGGTATTTGGGTTCGATCTGGGCTCGATCATAGCCCAGAATATACAGCAGAAGGAAAAATTGCAACAACTTTTTAAGTCTAACTTTTGAATCCGTTAACCATCCGAAACTCACCCGAGGCCCTCGAGACCTCAACCAAATATACCAACAAGTCCTAAAATATCATACGAACTTAGTCGAACCTCTAAATCACATCAAATAACGCTAAAACCATGAATCATACCCCAATTCAAGATTAATGAAACTAAGAGTTTTCAACTTCTACATTCGATGTCGGAACCTATCAAATCAACTCCGATTGACCTCAAATATTACACACAAGTCATAAATGACATAACGGAGCTATGAAAATTTTTGGAACTGGATTCCGACTCCAGTATCAAAAAGTCAACTTATCGGTCAAACTTCCAAACTTAAATTCTTGTTTTTAGCCATTTCAAGCCTAATTTAACTACGGACTTTCAAATAAGGTTCCAAACACGATCCTAAGTCCAAAATCATTACACGGAGCTGTTGGAATAAATTCTATTCCGGGGTCATTTTCTCAAAATATTGACTGAAGGCAAACTTAGCACTTTAAGGTCAACTTAAGGAACCAAGTGTTCCGGTTTCACCCCAAATACTTCCAAATCCCGAACCAACCATCCCCGCAAGTCATAAATCATTACAACCACATACCGGAAGTTTTATTTTAGGGAACGGGGTTCTAAAAGTTAAAATGACCGGTTGGGTCATTACATTTATGCTAAAGAATTTCTATCTCTGTTGATTATTTTTGTGGTGTTATACACATTGTGTGGAGCCTTCGGCTATTTGTTGTGAAATTTATTGATTTGGTTGTATCTCTGGAATTTGATTGTGGCCATTGGGCAAATTATGATATGAATTGATTTTGTTATGCTGTCGTGATAATTTCCCGTATAAATTGTTATGTTGTGTGAGATGTTATTTTAAGGATATAAGGGTGGCATTCCACTGTTGTTATTTTGAGGATATAAGGGTGGCATTTCACTGTTGATATTATGTGGGTATGAGGGTGGCATTTCACTGTCGTTATTTTTGTT
Source organism: Nicotiana tomentosiformis (assembly GCF_000390325.3). Classification (NCBI taxonomy): domain Eukaryota; kingdom Viridiplantae; phylum Streptophyta; class Magnoliopsida; order Solanales; family Solanaceae; genus Nicotiana; species Nicotiana tomentosiformis. Next base: position 15,434,608 of record NC_090818.1, read on the forward strand.
GGAATGTTGTCTGGGCGGAGCGATAAGGGTGGCTATAAGAGCGATAAGGGTGGAAATAGGAGCGATAAGGTTGGTTATTGATATTGTCTGGGCGAGCAATAAGGGTGGCTATAGGAGCGATAAGGGCGTAAATAGGAGCGATAAGGGTGGCTATTGTCAAGGACAATATGTGATGATGTGGAGTTGTGGTGTTGGTGATTTTCATGTGATGTTGTGATTTGCTTGTGTTTATTTTATACATTGTGCAATTTGTCTTGTTTTTGGTAAATTGATAACAATATGATTTATGTTGAATTTGAGAGCCTGTGGCTATTGCCAGGCAGATTATATATGAAATGTGGGCAGGAGGTGCTGTGATTAAATGATAATAATATTGGTACGTGAACTGTCCGTGCAGCTGTGATATGAAAAGTGGACACGAGGTGCCGGGAAAAATGATGATTAATATGAAAATAGGATGAGACCCGTATTTACGAAAAATATAAAAATAGGCTGAGACCCGTATTTTTATGATTATGAAATGAGGTGCCACATGGTGACTTTTTAATTGAAAGAATTATATTCAAAATATTTATTTGAAAAAGAGTTTTATTCGTAAGAAGTATATGTGAAAGATATTTAATTGAAGAACTTGATTTAACTGGGTGTAATTATTTATTAATTGTTGAGTGATATTAATGGTGATTGTATTGACTTACTGTGTATATCACTGGTTGTTATATGTTGCCCTTATTGTTATTTGTATGTTATATTGTACAGATTATTAGACTAGTGAGTGTCTTGACTGTACCTCGTCTCTAATCCACTAAGGTTAGTCTTGATACTTACTGGGTACCGACCGTGGTGTACTCATACTACACTTCTGCACATTTTTGTGCAGAGCCAGGTATTGGAGCTATCAGACTCAGACAGAGTTAAAGTGTGATCACAAGGATTCAAGGTAGAGCTGCTTGGTCGTCGCAGTCTCTTGGAGTCTTTTCATTTCATTGTACTGTTAATTTGTAATCAAACAGTATTGTATATGTCACGACCCAATTTCACCTATAGGTCGTGAGGCGCCCAACACTACAGCTGGGCAAGCCAACTTAATAAATTAAACATATATTGACAAAATTTAAAACCAAGAAATTAATAAAACACCAAATTCTACCAATGTGTGTGCCAAGACCTGGTGTCACAAGTGTATGAGCATCTAGTAGATTATACAAAGCCTCAAATACTGTCTTAAATAAAAATAGACAGAATGAAAAATACAAGGAGAGACACTAGTAGTTGCAGAACGGCTCAGAAAGACAGCTCACAACTATGCCCCTGGATAACGTGGGTGTAAGACGATAGTTCCCCCACAAGTACTTGCCTCTGATCCTGGACAAAAAGTGCAGCAAATGTAGTATGAGTATGTAAACAACGTGTACCCCAGTAAGTATCAAGCCTAATCTCGAAGTGGTAGAGACGAGATTGCCGACTTTGACACTCACTATGGGTCAATAATAATAATTGAAATACAACTAGAATATCTAAATCAGCATGATTCACATAATTTATAATAATTTATTTAACCAGCAGAAATAATCAAATTCCTTCAAATGCAACAATTCTCAATATATTAATTAAATTCCTTCAATTCAAATAATTTCTAATTTATCAATTAAATCTCATTTACATGAATAACAATTAATTCCTTAATAAGAAAGAATAATAATTCATTAAATTCCAAGAATTTTCTAATTTATCAATTAGCTTCGCAAGCTGAAATACATTATTAAAATATCATGTAATTATTGTTATTAAGCACGATTTCTGCCGAGGACATACGGCCAGAGTGTCGTGTACACTGCCGAGGGACGTGCGGCACGATCCATAGATGCATATATCCTGCTGAGGCATTCGGCCCACTCCGCAAGAAAGGAAGACATTTTCTTATCTACCTCCGGAAGGGGAGTATATTTATTATAAGATAAATTCGGGAGGAAGAACAATTTCTTTTAACAATTAATTAATTTAAACAGAAAATCAAGCATATGAGATTTCAATCCTTTAATATCTTTGTCTAACAATTCACAATATGTTCATATATATCCATTAATATTAATTAAACAAAGAATACAATGTAGGCAAGTAATTCATGCTTTGAGTCCTAAACTACCCGGACTTTAGCATTAATAGTAGCTACGCACGGACTCTCGTCACCTTGTGCGTACGTAGCCGCCGCAATTAGCAATAATTATTCAATTTAATCCCTATGGGGTAATTTTTCCCTCACAAGATTAGACAAGAGACTTACCTCGTCTCAAAGTCCACTTTTCGATTATCGCATCGCGTAAAATTTTCGATTCGATGCCAAAAAATTCGAAACTATCCAAAAGTTATATAAAATAATTAATACATGTTCAATAAATCGAAATTCATCTATTAAATAAATTACCTTATCCAAAATGGTAAAATTCCTAAAATTTACCCCGGGCCCACGTGCTCGGATTCTGGAAAATTTTTGATGAAAACGCTACCCATAATCTCAAGAACTTAAATATATAATTTCTACCCAATTCCATAACTATTTTCGTGCTTAAAATCTCACTTTTATAAAAATCTATGTTTTTCATCTAAAACTTTGATTTCTAAGATTTACTAGTTATAATCCACCTATAATCTATGTATTTAACTCAAGGGGTGTGGAATTAACTTACCTTTGAATTGCTAGTTGAAAACGCCTTACAAAGAGCTCTGAAATCGCCCAACAATGGATGAAAAATAGAAAGAAATGGACTGAGTTTTCGTCCATTTTTAAGGTTCTGCCCAGACAGGTTTTTCGCACCTGAGGAAATTCCTCGCAGGTGCGCATTTTCCTTCTTTTCTTGGTTCCACACCTGCGGAAGAAGTGCTCGATTCTGCGCAAGCGCAGGTGCGCCCATCCCTTCGCAGATGCATATTTTTCCGCTTCTGCGCACAAGGCCATTGCACCTGCGCATTCGCAGGTGCGCCAAATGCTTCGCATCTGCGATGACTGGGCATGCTTCTCTTGTTCGCACCTGCGATTGGTGGCTTGCACCTGCGAGCTCGCACTTGCAGCTGTCCAATCGCATGTGCAATTATGACAGTAGCTGGGAAGCTTCCGTCCTTACTCAATTTCCAAAATTGGTCCGAGCCTCATCCGGTTAACACTCAGGACTCCCGGGGCCCCGCCCGAACATACCAACATGTTTGAAATCATAAAACGTACTCGCTCAAACTCTCGGAATGCGTAAAAAAACATCAAATCTAAGAATCATACCCTAAACCAAATTGATTCAAACTTAAGAATTTCAAGTTCTTCAATTAACTTTCAATGCGCCGAAATATACTTAAACTACTCGGAATGACTTGAAAATTTGTGTGCAAGTCTTAAATTACTATACGGAACTATTCCCAAACTCAGAATTCCAAACGGACTTCAATTACTAAAAATCCTACTCCAAACCAAATTTAAAGAATTTAAAACCTTCAAATAGTTGATTTTTACTATTAAGCGTCGAAATGCTCCTGGGTTATCCAAAACCCGATTCGGACATACTCCCAAGTCTAAAAACATCATACGAACCTATTGGAATCGTCAAATCCCAAATCCGGGGTCGTTTTCTCAAAATGTTGACCGAAGTCAAACTTGGCCTTTTAAGGCTAACTTAAGGAACCAAGTGTTCTGATTTCAACCTACACACTTCCAAATCACGAACCAACTATCCCCACGAGTCATAAAGTAATAAATTCATGTTTGGGGAGTTTTATTTTAGGGAACGGATTTCTAAAAGTTAAAATGATCGGTTGGGTCATTACAGTTTTGCTAAGCCCTATAAAAGTACGTATGTTATTGCGTTCTACTTCTACTAGCAGTTTTTATATGGCATTTAAAAGAAATACCGTAAATTAACCGAACAGTACCGATACCGAAGAGAAACGACATGATTGGGACAATTTCAATTTCAAAAAGTATAATTTTGGATATACATAATAGAATAATCGAACAATTGGTATGGTACAAATTTTATAAAATAACCGGCCGAACCGAACCATTAACACCCCTACCCACTACCCCGCACACTGCATCACCCCAGCCCCACCCCAAAGGAAATCTTATCTATAAAGGAAACGTTTCGCTAAAGAACAATAATAGGAGTATTCAAAAAGAAATCCCGAATTGGAAAATGAATGGTTTGTTATAAGAAAAAAAAATTATGGTGGATGTCTACTCTTCCTCCATGATCTTCTCAAATGCTTAATGACAAATTCAATGACATATTTCTATGCTTAATGACATATTCAATGACATATATTTCTTCACTTTTCATGCCTATATAAAGGCCTTGTAATAGATAGAAAAATACACACAATTGAAGAAGAAATAAGAATCCCTCCTCTCTTTCTCTCTATATCTCTTAGCTTATTTTTCTTTGTTCTTTATTGTTACTTTGAGCTATATTTTATAACATATTATCAGCACGAAGTCTCTAACCTCAAGGTTGAATTCCACTTTTGGTAAGGTATATCTCGATGACCTATTGTCAAAATTATCCAGATTTTATTCAGAAAGGTATGTAGTGTTACAGACACGTCTTTCTGCTACAGCAACAAGTCCGAGCTTTAAACCAGATATGTTTGTACCACTATTTAGAATAAGCAATGGTCTGGTTATTAGAACATTAGTATTTATGTGGCTGCTAAGGATGTCACCTTGTTAAATTTTCATGAACTAAATAATAGGTGGCATGCGGTATACTAAATAATCTACAAAATCAAAATTATACTTTATTATGTATGCTTATGGTTTTACCTTATAATACGATTTTAGTATGCCTAGTATAATGATTATACATTAGTTTACTGTCAAATATAATATTATAATAATAATAATAATAATAATATTCGTTATTTTATTTTGATAAGAAAAAATATTAGTACAAGAAGTATGTACTACACCAAAATTTTCATTGATGATAGTTCTTATCAAATTAACATGTTGAATCATTTCTATATGGAAAGCATATAGTAGTAGATAGTAGACAGAGATTTGTCCACTATTTTTTTGATTCCCTGATTGACTTAAAGGTTCTGCTATATCTTTTTATTTTTCAAGAGAGCATAATACTTTGTTTTCACAAAAGTGCATAGTAACTAATAGTACTATTATTCTGTTTGATACATAATTTTTCCTTAATGTTCTGGTCATATCACTTTTATCTTGAAATAAGCTTATTGCAGCAAAGATCACATGTGAATTTTCAATATTATTTTGTATTTTCATATATCTGTTTAACACTAATTACTTAGCTGATTTGAGTAAACAAAAGTCTATTGTTGAGAATTATATCCAAATGACATTATGAATAGTTTAACTCAAGAGGTAAGCATTTCCTTCGTATTTGAAATTATTTTTGTCCTTTGCTATTAATGATATCAACTTCAATGAGTTCAAGTCGCAGTGCACCATGAGGGTAAGACATCAGGATCAAGTCCTGATGCTCCATGATGATAAGAATTGTGTTTGAGTCCCAATTCATTATGGCCTAACATGCCTTTATATTGGTAAGACATTGGGTTTGAGTCCCACTACACCATATTGATGATATAATGATAACTAAAGAAAAATAATATATTTTTCGTGAAAAGGCATGAAATTGTCCCACTTGATTTGCTCCATTCTTTAAGTGAATGTGGTAGCGGCACATAATAAGTCTAAATGAAGACAAGTGGTTGAACAATGAACGTGGGCATTCTAAAGATAAAAATAATAATAATCATCACTATGATTATAAAAGGAGAACAATAAGGGTTTTCAAAATAGTCCTTCAAAATGTGAAGGCAATGTTTACCATCAAATTGGTATGAAAAATAATAAAGCACGAAGTTGATTATGATCCATTCCTTGAAGAGAATGTGACTTGTGATAAGCATTGATAATGCAGACCCATTCCTAAAGGTGAATGTGGCAATATGTGATCAAAGTAATGAATAAAGACATGCAATGCATGATTAGATGAATACCACACAACTCACCTCTAAGGGAGGTTTGAGTGAAATAAAGAGAATAAATATTATTGTGTGGTTACATGAATATGTCATTGGTCACGTACATGTGATACGCCAAAAATATATATATATTTTGTTGTGCCTTATAAAAAGTTATTAAAGGCAAAATTAAATCAAGAAATGATTTTGCTTATGATGATTTTGACCATGACAATTTATTATGATATAAGTTTCTCTGTGAAGGAGACATTTACCATATGAATGGTGTGACAAAAGAACTTGTAGTACAAAAGTTGTTAAGTGCTCCGGAAAAATTAATTTGTTACTACCCGGATGAATAAAATTATTCACGACATTGATATTGTAAAGTCTCAAAAGAAACTTTTTGAGTTTCAAATGTATAAGTCAAAGTGGTTGGCATATTGAGACTATAAATGAAAGGAATATTGAATATCTTCATATTTCTATAATCATAGCGGATAAATATGAAAGGTTACCCGATTTTCTTTCTATTTGTACTACACAAATATAAGCATAATGATGGAATCATTTGTCACAAGTAAACTAGAGGTTTATTGAAATAAATATTAGTTGGCATGACCGGTTGACCATCTCGGTTCAATTATGATGCGAAAGATTAATTGAGAATAACATTGGCATATATTGAAAAAATATAAGATTTTTCAAGAATTCTCTTGTGCTGTTTATTCTCATGATATACCAGTTAAGGTTGTGATTGAATCCCTTAATTTCTGGAACGAATAAAAGGTGATAAATATATGGGCCCAGTCACCTTCCATGTGGACCGTTTACTATTATATGATTTTAATAGATGCATCTATTCTATGGTCACATGTGCATTTGTTATCAACTTGCAGTTTGGTTTTTGCAAGATTGATTGCTCAAATTATTAGAGCACAGTTCCAGAATATAAATTATGTTGATTTATCTTGATAATACTGGTTTAAATCCAAGTTAGTTTAGCAGAAATTATATGCCTCCAATTATATCTAAACCATTGGTTATGAGAACAAAATTGCCAAAATAAGTTGTACGCAACAACACTTGTACGCATCTAGCCAAGTTATGATAAGTTCTCCCTATCACAATGTAACTACCCGACTTATCGTTTTAAGAATTTAAGCCTCGTCTGGCAGCATAAGGCCCTGAGTAGCTTCATATTATGTGTATTGACTTGCGTCCATGGTTGAATTCAGTTACCGGATGATTCGGAGTGATTTGGGACACTTAGTCCCTAAAACGGAAGCTTAAGTCTAAGGATTTTAACCGTAGTCGAAACTGTGTGAAGACGACTTCGGAATGGAATTTTGATGATGTCAATAGCTCCGTATGGTGATTATGGATTAAGGAGCGTGTCCGGAAAATTATTTGGAGGTCTGTAAAGGAATTTGGCTTGAAATGGCGAAAGATGAATTTTTGAAACGTTTGACCGGGGGGTTGATGTCACGACCCAATTTCACCTATAGGTCGTGATGGCGCCCAACACTACAGCTAGGCAAGCCAACTAATAAGTCAAACATACATTGTTTAAACTTTTATTCCAAAAAAATAATAAAATACTAATTTCTACCAATGTGTATGCCAAAACCCGGTGTCACAAGTGCATGAGCATCTAGTAGATTATACAAAGCTCCAAATACTGTCTGAAATAAAATAGACAGAATATAAATATAAGAAGAGACACTGGTAGCTGCAGAACGGCTCAGAAAGGCAGCTCACCACTATGCCTCGGGATGACGTGGGTATGTGATGTTAGGTCCTCCACTAGTACGTATCTCAGATCCTGCACAAAAAGTGCAGCAAGTGTAGTATGAGTACGTAAACAACGTGTACTCAGTAAGTATCAGGCCTAATCTCAAAGTGGTAGAGACGAGATGGCCGACTTTGACACTCACTATGGGTCAATAATAATTGAAATAAAATTAGGATATTCAAATCAGCATGATTTACAGAATTTACAAATAATTTATTTAATCAGCGGAAATGATCAAATTCCTTCAAATGTAACAATTCTCAATACATTAATAATATTGCTTCAACTCAAATAATTTCCAATTTATCAATTAAATCCCATTTACAGGAGTAACAATTAATTCCTTAACAAGCAAGAATAATAATTTATTGAATTCCAAGGATTTTCCAATTTATTAATTAGCTTCACAAGCTGAAATAATTTATTAAAATATCGTGTTATTATTATTATTATTAAGCACAATTTCTGCCAAGGACGTACGGCCCGATCCAGAGTGTCGTGTACACTGCCGAGGGACGTGCGGCGCGATCCATAGATGCATCTATCCTGCCGAGGTGTACGGCCCGCTCCACAAGAAAGGAGGACATTTTCTTATGTGCCTTTGGAAGGAGAGTATATTAATTATGAGATGAATTTGGGAGGAGAATAATTTCTTTTAACAATTAATTGATTTAAATAGACAATAAAGCCTATGAGATTTCCATCCTTTAATATCTTTATCTAATAATTCACAATATATTCATATAGATATCAATTAATATAAATAAATCAAAGATTACAATTTACACAAGTAAGGCATACTTTGAGTCCTAAACTACCTGGACTTTAGCATTAATAGTAGCTACGCACGGACTCTGGTCACCTCGTGCGTACGTAGCCCCCCACAATTAGCCACAATTATTTAATTTTAATCACTTATGATGTAATTTCCCCCTCACAAGATTAGACAAGAGACTTACCTCGTCTTGCTCCAATTTAATCCACAATTTTGCCTTTTCCACGATTATCCAACTCTGTCTGGCTCGAATCTAGCCAAAATAATTCGATACAATCACTAAAAATTATAGAAAATAAATTCTATAAGGAAATACTACATTTTTAATAAAAATTCCGAAATTAATTAAAAAATCGCCCGCAGGGCCCACATCTCGGAATCCGGCGAAAGTTATGAAATTCGACAACCCATTCAATTACGAGTCCAACCATACCAGTTTCACTCAAACCCGACTCCGAATCGATACCGAAATCTCAAAATTTTGTTTCTATGAGATTTCTAAACTTTTCCAAATTTCAATCTCAAAACACTAATTTATGGTGAAAACAATGATATACTTGTATATGTAGACCAAATCCGAGTTAGAATCACTTACCCCAATATTTTTTCCCTTGAAAATCTGCCAAAAGTCGTCTCTGCTCAAGCTCAAGTTTGTCAAAAATGGCAAATGGGACGAATGCCCTCTTTTTATAAAACTGCCCAGCAGCCTTCGGAACTGGGCCTCGATCGCGGCATCGAACTTGTGCCTTCGATCAGGGCATCGAGCTTGGGTCTCGATCCTAGCCCTCGAGCCATACCTTCGATCATGCCCTCGAGCCTTGCCTTCGATCGCGGCTTCGATCACAGGCTCGAGCCTGGACCTCGGTCATGGCCTCGATCAGGGTATCGAGGTTGGGCCTTAGATCATAGCCTCAATCATGGCATCGAGCTTGAACCTTCGATTGTGACCCTCGATCTTGGGTCTCGATCCTGGCCCTCGAGCTGAACCTTCGATCATGGCCCTCGAGTTGGACCTTCGATCATGGCTTCGATACACTAGCTCGAGCCTGTACCTCGTCAATCCTGGGCTCGATATCTGGGCTCGATATCTGGCTCGATATCTGGGCTCGATCATAGCCAAGAATGTCCCGCAGAAGAGGAAATATTGCAGCAGCTTTTAACTCAAATTTGATCCGTTAACCATCCGAAACTCACCCGAGGCCCTCGGAACCTCAACCAAATATACCAACAAGTCCTAAAACATCATACGAACTTAGTCGAACCTCTAAATCACATCAAACAATGCTGAAACCATGAATCATACCCCAATTCAAGCTTAATGAAACTAAGAGTTTTCAACTTCTACATTCAATGTCGGAACTTATCAAATCAACTCCGATTGACCTCAAATTTTACACACAAGTCATAAATTACATAACGGAGCTATGAAAATTTTCAGAACTGGATTCCGACTCCGGTATCAAAAAGTCAACTCCCCGGTCAAACTTTCAAACTTTAAATTCCTATTTTAGCCATTTCAAGCCTAATTTCACTACGGACTTCCAAATAAAATTCCGATCATGCTCCTAAGTCCAAAATCACCATACGGAGCTGTTGGAATCATCAAAATTCTATTCCGGGGTCGTTTTCTAAAAATATTGACCGAAGTCAAACTTAGGACATTAAGGCCAACTTAAGGAACCAAGTGTTTCCGTTTCACCTCAAACACTTCCAAATCCCGAACCAACCATCCCCGCAAGTCATAAATCATTACAAGCACCTACAAAAAGTTTTATTTTAGGGAACGGGGTTCTAAAAGTTAAAATGACTGGTTGGGTCATTACAGTTGACTTTTTGATATCAGGTCCGAAATCCGATTCTGGAAATTGGAATAGCTTCGTTATGTCAATTATGACTTGTGTGAAAAATTTGAAGTCATTCCAGATTGATTTGATGTGTTTCGGCACAAGATATAGAATTTGAAATTTCAAAGTTCATTAGGCTTGAATTGGGGTATGATTCGTGGCTTTGATGTTGTTTGATGTGATTTGAGGCCTCGATCAAGTTCGTGTTATATATTGAGACTGGTTGGTACGATTGAACCTGGTCTCGGGGGCCTCGGGTTTGATTTGGGGTGGTTCCGGACCAAGTTTGGGTGTTTTGATGCTGCTGGTTGCTGTTTCTGGTGTTGTTCTTCGCGTTCACGAGGAGCCTCTCGCGTTCGTGAAGAATGATTTTGCTGTTGGGACTTTGTTCTTCGCGCTCGCGAAGAGGTTCTCGCATTCGCGAAGAAGGAAAATTTGTTGTTCGTCGTCTGACTTTAGAGGCCCATATCTCGCAATCTATAGGGAATTTGAAGATGGTTCAAAAATAAAAATTATAGCCCTTTGTATTTAGTTTTCAAAAAGGTAAACCATTTATCATTTGGAGTTGTGTACAAAAATTTATGGTGGATACACTATAGGCTATTCGGGAAGAGTTTGGAAATCTCTGTTGCACAGGGCTGACTTTGGAAGCTTATATAATCTATAAGGAATTGGGAGATGACCAACAAATAAAAGTTATAGCCCTTGAAGTCTAGTTTTCCGAAAGGCAAACCATTCACCATTTGGAGTTTTGTACAAAATGTTATAACCATTATACTAGAGGCTGTCGGAGAAGAGTTTGAAAATGACTTATGAAGAATTTGTTCATCGTGAAAGCAAGGGGGTGTCGCGAACGCGAAGAACAAACCCTTGGGCAGCAGAATAAAGTCCAAATTCGGGTCATTCTTCCATTTTTGTACCAAGAAAGCTCGAGTGAGGCGATGTTTCGAGACTTTTTCAAGGAAAACATTAGGGTAAGAATTCCTTACTTGATTTTGGTTAAATTACATGAATATATTGTTATTTTTATCACTAAATTAGTGAATTTGGTTGAAAATTTTAGAAAACCCTCTTGGTTTAAATTTAAGTTTTGGAGGTTGATTTTTTTATTGGAATTCGATAAAATAGGTATGGTTGAACTTGCATCAGAATGGGTGTTCGGATTTCATGAAATTATGTCGGTTTTCGAGAGGCGGGTCCTGTGTTGACTTTTGTTGACTTTTTGGAATAAATTTTTAAGTCGACGTATTATTATCCGGAATTATTTGCGATGAATTTTAATGAAGTTGTACAATTAATTATGATAGATTTGAGCTGCCTGGAGGTCAATTTAAGCAAGAAGGCTATTTTGGAATATCGGTCTAACTTCAAAAAGGTAAGTGTCTTGCTTAACCTCGAGTGGGGGAATTACCCCTTAGGCATCGAGTCTTATGTGCCATTTGTGAAATGTAAAAAGCCGTGTACGCAAGGAGACGAGTACGTACTCGGGCTTGTATGTGCAAAATATATTGGGTGTAAGTCTTAGGAATGTTGTGAAGTAAATTGGATAATTGTTGGGATTTATTTAATCATCTATTTGCCATGCCTAAATCCTTGTTGGTTGAACTTGTTTTTATAAAATAATTTGATGTGATTGTTATTTGAATATTTATGCAATTCCGTGAGTTTGTGAGTTTGATAATTCTGGGAATTTAATTTTATTTTGAATTTTTCCTATGTAAATAATTAATTAAGCAAGTTTAAGAAGAAGCATTAATATAATTATCTAAATTTAGATTAATGAAGGCTTTGATTATGCTGAATAATTTCTATCTCTGTTGATTATTTTTGTGGTGATATACACATTGTGTGGACCCTTCGGCTATTTGTTGTGAAATTTATTGATTTGGTTGTATCTTTGGAATTTGGTTGTGACCATTGAGTAAATTGTGATATGAATTGATTTTGTTATGCTGTCGTGATAATTTCCCGTATAAATTGTTATTTTGTGTGAGTTGTTATTTTAAGGATATAAGGGTGTCATTCCACTGTTGTTATTTTGAGGATATAAGGGTGGCATTTCACTGTTGATATTATGTGGGTATGAGGGTGGCATTTCACTGTCGTTATTTTTGTTGGAATGTTGTCTGGGCGGAGCGATAAGGGTGGCTGTAAGAGCGATAAGGGTGGAAATAGGAGCGATAAGGTTGGTTATTGATATTGTCTGGGTGAGCAATAAGGGTGGCTATAGGAGCGATACGGGCGTAAATAGGAGCGATAAGGGTGGCTATTGTCAGGGACGATATGTGATGATGTGGAGTTGTGGTGTTGGTGATTTTCATGTGATGTTGTGATTTGCTTGTGTTTATTTTATACCTTGTGCAATTTGTCTTGTTGTTGGTAAATTGATAACAATCTGATTTATGTTGAAATTGAGAGCCTGTGGCTATTGCTAGGCGGATTATATATGAAATGTGGACAGGAGGTGCTTTGATTAAATAATAATAATATTGGCACGTGAACTGTCAGTGCAGCTGTGATATGAAAAGTGGGCACGAGGTGCCGGGAAAATATGATGATTTAATTATGGGCACGATGTACCGTGGAAATATGAAAATGGGATGAGACCCGTGTTTATGAAAAATATGAAAATAGGCCGAGACCTGTATTTTTATGATTATGAAATGAGGTGTCACATGGTGACTTTTTAATTGAAAGAATTAAATTCAAAATATTTATTTGTAAAAGAGTTTTATTAGTAGAAGTATATGTGAAAGATATTTAATTGAAGAACTTGATTTAACTGGGTGTAATTATATTTATTAATTGTTGAGCGATATTAATGGTGATTGTATTGACTTACTATGTATATCACTGGTTGTTATATGGTGCCCTTATTGTTATTTGTTTCCTATTATTTGTATATTATATTGTACAAATTATTAGACTAGTGAGTGTCTTGACTATACCTCGTCTCTACTCCACTGAGGTTAGTCTTGATACTTACTGGGTACCGACCGTGGTGTACTCATACTATACTTCTGCATATTTTTGTGCAGAGCCAGGTATTGGAGCTATCAGACTCGGACAAAGTAAAAGTGTGATCGCAAGGATTCAAGATAGAGCTGCTTGGTCGACGCAGACCCTTGGAGTCTTTTCATTTCATTGTACTATTAATTTATAATTAAATAGTATTGTATATTCGGTCCTCGTGATCATTTCATGTATTCAGTTAAAGTTCGTGACTCAGTAGTACCAGTCTTGGGAAGTTGCATATTCATATTTGTTCCGCTGTCAATTTTGATTATTTATTTAATTCAAAAATAAATGGCTTCAAAATGTAATTGAAATCGGCTTACTTAGTCTTAGAGACTAGGTGCCATCACTACGCCTGTGGTGGGATTTTGGGTCGTGACAAGTTGGTATCAGAGCTCTAGGTTCATAGGTTCTACGAGTCACGAACAAGTTTAGTAGAGTCTTGTGGATCAGTACAGAGACGTCTGTACTTATCTTCGAGAGGCTACTGAACTGTTAGGAAATTTCCATTTCTTTCATTCATGTCGTGCGGAATTTGTTGAATTTGGAAGTTGAACCTTTGTATCTCCATTCTCTCACAAATGGTGAGGACACGTGCTACCAGGTTAGCTGAGCAGGCATTCGCACATACTGCTAGGGCTGCAAAAGGCCGGGGCCGAGGTAGAGGCCGATGCAGAGGTCGAGGAAGGGCACGTGTCGCGACTAGAGCACCTGTCAGAACAACAGTTGAGGAGCCGCCAGTAGCTCCAGTTGGGGGACAGGTACCAGAAGCACCTGTTGTTACTCTCGGACTTCAGCAGACTTTGGCACAGTTCCTGAGTATGTTTGGTACATTAACTCAGGCAGTATTGATCTCTGTTGCACCAAATATTTCGCAGATTGGGGGAGTGGCTCAGAATCCTACCACAACTCCAGAGCAGCTGGTTCACGTTGGTTAGGTTTCGGGCGTAGTACCGGTACAACCTGTTATTCCGGTTCAGCCTGAGGTCAGGCCAGAGGCATCAGAATAAGAATAAAAGAGACTTGAAAGGTTTATGAGGTACAGTCCACCTACTTTCAGTGGCACAACTACAGAGGATGCCTAAGAATTTCTAGAAAATTGTCACCGTATTCTCTGCACCATGGGTATAGTGGAAGTGAACGGAGTTGCCTTTACTACATTTCAACTATCAGGCGAAGCGTATCGATGGTGGCAAATCTATGAAGAAGGTAGACCAGCTTATGCAACACCACCAACTTGGGCTCAATTTTGAGAAATGTTCTTGAAAGAGTTTGGTCCCCAGACCCTCCGAGATGCGTGGCGCACTGAGTTTGAACGGTTGCGTCAGGGCACTATGACAGTGTCAAAATATGCTATCAGGTTCAGTGAGTTAGCCCACCATGCACCTATCTTGGTCCCTACAATTTGAGAGCGGGTCCGCAGATTCATTGAAGGGCTCGATTATGAAATTAAAATATGCATGGCTCGAGATTTGCAAACTGATACTCCATTTAGACAAGTAGTGGAGATTGCAAGGAAGATTGAGGGTGTTTTAGGCGAGGAAAGGGAGTCTAAGGAGGTCAAAAGGTCTTGAAGATCTGGAGGGTTCAGTGGATTTTACTCTTTAGCTAAGACCCATTATAGAGGAGGCTCGAGCAGTTGGTCAGCTCAGTCTGCACATCAGATTACTCAGGGTGGTCCAGTTTATAGTGCACCACCGACACGAGACTCTTACAGTGGTTATTCCAGTTATCCAGCACAGACTCAGTACTATCAGTCGCGACCTCAGAGGGGTTGTTATGAGTGTGGTAATACTAGGCATATCATGAGAGATTATCCCAGACTTGGGAAGGGTGGATTTCATTAGAACACTCCAGATACAAGCTTTATTCTAGTTGATACTCCACATGCACAATCAACTAGAGGTGGACGACGGGCGGGTAGAGGGCGCCTAAGAGGTGGAGGCCCGACCCGTTGATATGATCGTTGTGATTTGGCTGAGGCTGATACACCAGATGGTGTCGTTACAGGTACGATCCTGATTTTTATTATAAAAGAATATTTTTCCCTTAATTTGATTCGGTTTTGAATATTGAGGTTAGTCCTCCTATTATTCTCCACCTATGGGAGAGGTTCGTAAATTTGTGACTCACATATATGTTTATCCCTGTTGCGAGATTTAAAGATGTGAGCTCGTGTCTGTCATTTTATTTTTGTGCACCATTGAGGGCTATAAGTCCAACAGCAAAATTTTATTTTTCATTACAATTGGTTTTGATGTGATTTCGAAAAAATTGATTTCAATTTTTATAAATTATATGCCCTACCGGTATGAGGGTTCATTATGTGTTATAAAAAATGTTTACGAAATTTATTGAAAAGAAGAAAGAAAGGAAATTGAAATTCAGTTGGCACAATGTGCAAAATACTTGTGATTCGGAGTTAAGGATGAGATCCTCCCATTTTTACATGATGTGAAATATTTAAACCGGGCTACAAGCCGCGGTGGAAATTATATAAGGACGAGGTCCTTGTGGTGAAATATATATATGAGTTTAAAATTTTCCCTTTGTGAATTATAATTTGTATAATAATATTAATAGGGAGTCATGCCTGTTAGGCTTATCTAATAATTCTTGTATATTTTCTGTGCATATTCAGCCATTTTCGTGCTGTAAGCATTGTGTTTTAACCTATAAGATGAGTGCCCAGGTGGCGTTAAATGTGACTCGTTAAATAGCAAATAGTTATAAGGTCTTCATGCCTCACATTATATTGTCAGTATTGTGAAAAATTTGAAACGAGGTACTGGTTAATATGAGATTAATTGATGATGCTGGAATTAATTATGAACAACTTTTAAGACCTGAGATGTGGTGATAAGCATACATATGATGTACTTCATGTCCTGATATCATATTGATAATGCAATGCTGGTAATGATGAGATTAATGCTATGATATAAACCTTGTGGATGTATTGTTAGGAGTCATTTTGGTATTACTCTGGCAGGTGGATAGACCCATTTACTGGGGAGACTCTGCCGAAATTTTCTGAAAAATTTGGGAGTTAGAAAAATGTGGGAGATTGATATGTGTGAAAAAAGAGATAAATTATGTTATGTGTTTGAGGACGAAAGATCCTAAGCGGGGAAGAATGTAACACCCCAGAATTATTTTGATGTACTTGAACACTATCAAGAAAGTTGATGTGTGCATAGGCACGAGTTGCTATAGCCAGTTGAGACTAATACCGTGTGTTGATGAAAAATCAGACTTTCTGAAAATGTTTGGAGTGTAAGAAATTGGTCTTAAGGTTCACAAATATGGATAAAAGAAATAATCTCAAATGAAATGGTATTGCCGAACTTACCTCCAATGCAGTAACGTGGGACCAACCATGAGTATATGTGTAAAAGTAAAAATCATCAATTCGGTAACCTCAAGATAAGTATTTGCACGTTCGAGGACGAATGTTTGTTTAAGAGGTGGAGAAAGTAACGACCCAACTTGTCATTTGAAGAATTTAAGCCACGTCTGGCGTCATAAGGCCCTGAGCAGCTTCTTATTATGTGTATTGACTTGCGTGTGTGGTTGAATTCAATTAACGGATGATTCGGAGTGATTTGGGACACTTGGTCCCCAAAACGGAATCTTAAGTCTTAGGATTTTTATCGTAGTCAGAATTGTGTGAAGATAACTCCGGAATGGAATTTTGATGATGTCAATAGCTCCGTATGGTGATTATGGACTTAGGAGCGTGTCCGAAAAATTATTTGGAGGTCTGTAGAGGAGTTTGGCTTGAAATGGCGAAAGATGAATTTTTGAAAAGTTTGACCGGGGGTTGACTTTTTGATATCGGGTTCGGAATCCGATTCTGGAAATTGGAATAGCTTCGTTATGTCTATTATGACTTGTGTGCAAAATTTGAAGTCATTCCAGATTGATTTGATGTGTTTCGGCACAAGATATAGAATTTGAAATTTCAAAGTTCATTAGGCATGAATTGGGATATGATTCGTGGATTTGATGTTGTTTGATGTGATTTGAGGCCTCGATCAGGTTCGTGTTATGTATTGGGACTGGTTGGTAGGATTGTACCTGGTCCCGGGGGCCTCGGGTTTGATTCGGGGTGGTTCCGGACCAAGTTTGGGTGTTTTGATGCTGCTGGTTGCTGGTTCTGGTATTGTTCTTTGCGTTCGCAAGGAGCCACTCGCGTTCGCGAAGAAGGAAATTTTGTTGTTCGTCGTCTGACTTTAGAGGCTCATATCTCGCAATCTATATGGAAGTTGGAGATGATTCAAAAATAAAAGTTATAGCGCTTTGTATTTAGTTTTCAAAAAGGTAAACCAATTGTCATTTGGAGTTGTGTAGAAAATATTATTGTGGATACACTATAGGCTGTCCGGAATGAGTTTGGAAATCTCTGTTGCAAAGGGCTGATTTTGGAAGCTTATATCTCGTAATCTATAAGGAACTGGGAGATGAACAACAAATGAAAGTAATAGTCCATGAGGTCTAGTTTTCAGAAAGTCAAACCATTCATCATTTGGAGTTTTGTAAAAAATGTTATGACCATTATACTAGAGGCTGTTTGAGAAGAATTTGAAAATGACTTTTGAAGAATTTGTTCATCGCGAACGCGAGGGGGTGTCGCGAACACGAAGAACAAACACCTAGGCAGCAGAATAAAGTCCAAATTCGTGCCATTCTTCCATTTTTGGACCAAGGAAGCTCGGGTGAGGCGATTTTTCGAGAGTGTTTCAAGGAAAATATTGGGGTAAGAATTCCTAACTTGATTTTGGTTAAATTACATGAATCTAGTGTTGTTTTTATCACTAAATTAGTGAATTGGGTTGAAAAATTTAGAAAATCTTCTTGGTTTAAATTTAAGATTTGGAGGTCGATTTGTTATTGGAATTCGATAAAATTGGTATGGTTGAACTCGTATCGGAATGTGTGTTCGAATTTCATGAGAATTAGGTCGGGTTCCGAGAGGCGGGTCCCGCGTTGACTTTTGTTGTCTTTTTGGAATAAAATTTTAAGTCGACGTATTATTATCCGGAATTATTTTTTTATAATTTTAATGAAGTTGTACAATTAATTTGGATAGATTTGAGCTGTCCGCAGGTCAATTCAAGCAAGAAGGCTATTTTGGAATATCGGCCAAACTTCAAAAAGGTAAGTGTCTTGCCTAACCTCGAGTGGGGGAATTACCCCTTAGGCATAGAGTCTTATGTGCCATTTGTGAAGTGTGAAAAGTCGTGTACGCGAGGTGACGAGTATGTACTCGGGCTTGTATGTGCAAAATATATTGGGTTTAAGTTTTAGGCATATTGTGAAGTAAATTGGATAATTGTTGGGATTTATTTAATCATCTATTTACTATGCCTAAATCCTTGTTGGTTGAACTTGTTTTTATATAACAATTTGATGTGATTGTTATTTGAATATTTATGTAATTCCTTGAGTTAGTTGGTTTGATAATTCTGGGTATTTTATTTTGTTTTGAATTTTTCCTATGAAAATAATTAATTAAGCAAGTTTAAGAAGAAGCGTTAATATAATTATCTAAATTTAGATTAATGAAGGCTTTAATTTATGCTGAATAATTTCTATATCTGTTGATTATTTTTGTGGTGATATACATATTGTGTGGAGCCTTCGGCTATTTGTTGTGAAATTTATTGATTTGGTTGTATCTTTGGAATTTGGTTGTAGCCATTGGGCAAATTGTGATATGAATTGATTTTGTTATGCTGTCATGAAAATTTCCCGTATAAATTATTGTGTTGTATGAGTTGTTATTTTGAGGATATAAGGGTGGCATTCCACTGTTGTTATTTTGAGGATATAAGGGTGGCATTTCACTGTTGATATTATATGGGTATGAGGGTGGCATTTCACCGTCGTTGTCTTTGTTGGAATATTGTCTGGGCGGAGCGATAAGGGTGGCTATAGGAGCGATAAGGGTGGCAATAGGAGCGATAAGGGTGGCTATTGATATTATCTGGGCGGAGTGATAAGGGTGGCTATAGGAGAGATAAAGGCGGCAATAGGAGTGATAAGGGTGGCTATTGTCAGGGACGATATGTGATGATGTGGAGTTGTAGTGTTGGTGATTTTCATGTGATGTTGTGATTTTCTTTTGTTTATTTTATACCTTGTGCAATTTGTCTTATTGTTGGTAAATTGATAACAATCTGATTTATGTTGAAATTGAGAGCCTGTGGCTATTTCCAGGCGGATTATATATGAAATGTGGGCAGGAGGTGTTGTGATTAAATGATAAAAATATTGGCACGTGAATTGTCCGTCCAGCTGTGATATGAAAAGTGGGCACGAGGTGCCAGGAAAATATGATGATTAATATGAAAATGGGATGAGACTCGTGTTTACGAAAGATATGAAAATAGGCTGAGACCCGTATTTTTATGATTATGAAATTAGGTATCCCATGGTGACTTTTTAATAGAAAGAATTATATTCAAAATATTTAATTGAAAAAGAGTTTTATTCGTAAGAAGTATATGTGAAAGATATTTAATTGAAGAACTTGATTTAACTGGGTGTAATTATATTTATTAATTGTTGAGCGATATTAATGGTGATTGTATTGACTTACTGTGTATATCACTGGTTGTTATATGTTGCCCTTATTGTTATATGTTTCCTATTATTTGTATATTATATTGTACAGGTTATTAGACTAGTGAGTGTCTTGATTGTACCTCGTCTCTACTCCACTGAGGTTAGTCTTGATACTTACTGGGTACCGACCGTGGTGTACTCGTACTATACTTATGCACATTTTTATGCAGAGCAAGGTATTGGAGCTATCAGACTCGGACATAGTTAAAGTGTGATCATAAGGATTCAAGGTAGAGTTGCTTGGTCGTCGCAGTGCCTTGGAGTCTTTTTATTTCATTATACTGTTAATTTGTAATCAAACAATATTGTATATGTCACGACCGAATTTCAGTTATAGGTCATGATGGCGCCCAACACTACAGCTGGGCAAGCCAACTTAATAAATTAAACATATATTGACAAAATTTAAAACCAAGAAATTAATAAAATACCAAATTCTACCAATGTGTGTGCCAAGACCTAGTGTCACAAGTGTATGAGCATCTAGTAGATTATACAAAGCCTCAAATACTGTCTGAAATAAAAATAGACAGAATGAAAAATACAAGGAGAGACACTAGTAGCTGCAGAACGGCTCAAAAAGGCAGCTCACCACTATGCCCCTGGATAACGTGGGTGTAAGACGATAGGTCCCCCACTAGTACTTGCCTCAGGTCCTGCACAAAAAGTGCAGCAAGTATAGTATGAGTACGTAAACAACGTGTAGCCAGTAAATATCAAGCCTAATCTCAAAGTGGTAGAGACGAGATGGCCGACTTTGACACTCACTATGGGCCAATAATAATAATTGAAATACAACTAGAATATCTAAATCAGCATGATTCACAGAATTTATAATAATTTATTTAACCAGCAGAAATAATCAAATTCCTTCAAATGCAACAATTCTCAATATATTAATTAAATTACTTCAATTCAAATAATTTCCAATTTATCAATTAAATCTCATTTACATGAATAACAATTAATTCCTTAATAAGCTGGAATAATAATTCATTAAATTCCAAGGATTTTCCAATTTCTCAATTAGCTTCGCAAGCTGAAATACACTATTAAAGTATCGTGTAATTATAATTATTAAGCACGATTTCTACCGAGGATGTACGGCCCGATCCAGAGTGTCGTGTACACTGTCGAGGGACGTGCAACACGATCCATAGATGCATCTATCCCTCTGAGGCGTTCGGCCTGCTCCACAAGAAAGGAGGACATTTTCTTATGTACCTACGGAAGGAGAGTATATTTATTATAAGATAAATTCGGGAGGAAGAACAATTTATTTTAATAATTAATTAATTAAAACATAAAATCAAGCATATGAGATTTCCATCCTTTAATATCTTTATCTAACAATTCACAATATGTTCATATATATATCCATTAATATTAATTAAACAAAGAATACAATATACACAAGTAATTCATGCTTTGAGTCCTAAACTACCCAGACTTTAGCATTAATAGTTGCTACGCACGGACTCTCGCCACCTCGTGCATACGTAGCCCCCGCAATTAGCAACAATTATTCAATTTAATCCCTATGGGGTAATTTTCCCCTCACAAGATTAGACAAGAGACTTACCTCGTCTCAAAGTCCACTTTTCGATTATCGCATCGCGTAAAATTCTCGATTCGATGCCGAAAAATCCGAAACTATCCAAAAGTTATATAAAATAATTTATATATGTTCAATAATTTCGAAATTCTTCTATTAAATTAATTACCCTATCCAAAATGGCAAAATTTCTAAAATTCACCCCGGGCCCACGTGCTCGGATTCTGGAAATTTTTGGATGAAAACGTTACCCATAATCTCAAGAACTTAAATATATAATTTCTACCCAATTCCATAGCTATTTTCGTTGTTAAAGTCTCACTTTTCTAAAATCTAGGTTTTTTTATCTAAATTTTTGATTTATAAGATTTACTAGTTTTAATCCACCTATAATCTATGTATTTAACTCAATGGGTGTGGAATTAACTTACATTCAATTGCTAGTTGAAAACTCCTCACAAAGAGCTCTGAAATCGCCCAACAATGGATGAAAAATAGAAAGCAATGGACTGAGTTTTCGTCCGTTTTTAAGGTTCTGCCCAGAGAGGTTTTTCGCGCCTGCGGAAGGAGTACCGCACATGCGGCTTTCGCACCTGCGGAAGAAGTGCTCGCTTCTGTGCAAGCACATGTGCGCCCATCCCTTCGCATCTGCATATTTTTCCGCTTCTGCGCACAAGGCCATCGCACCTACACGTTCGCAGGTGCGCCAAATGCTTCGCATCTGCGATGGCTGGGCAGGCTTCTTTGGTTCGCACCTGCGATTGGTGGCTCGCACCTGCGAGCTCGCACATGCGAGCTCGCACATGCGGCTGTCCAAGCGCAGGTGCGATTATGACAGTAGATGGGAGCTTCAGTCCTTGCTCAATTTTCCAAAATTGGTCCGAGACTCGTCCGGTAAACACTCGGGACTCTCGGGGCCCCGTCCGCACATACCAACAGGTTTGAAATCATAAAACGGATTCACTCGAACTCTCGGAATGCGTAAAACAACATCATATCTAAGAATCATACCCTAAACCAAATTGATTCAAACTTAAGTATTTCAAGTTCTTCAATTTACTTCCAATGCGCCTAAATATACTTAAACTACTCGGAATGACATGAAAATTTTTGTGCAAGTCTTAAATCACTATACGGAACTATTCCCAAACTAGGGATTACAAACGGACTTCAATTACTCAAAATCCTACTCCAAACCAAATTTAAAGAATTTTAAACCTTCAAATAGTTGATTTTTACTATTTAGCGTCAGAATGCTCCCGGGTTATCCAAAACCCGATTCGGACATACGCCCAAGCCCAAATTCATCATACGAACATATTGGAACCGTCAAATCCCAATTCCGGGTTTGTTTTCTCAAAATGTTGACCGAAGTCAAACTTGGCCTTTTAAGGCTAACTTAAGGAACCAAGTGTTCCGATTTCTACCCACACACTTTTGAATTCTGAACCAACTGTGATGACCCAAAAGGTCATCTTATGTTTTAAAACTCAGATCTGCTCTCTTAAGCCTTAAAAATCTCATATTTACCCTCCTCGATTTCGTGCGCAGTTCAGGCAGGTTTCCGGAAAGCTTTTATGTTGAAAGTTGATGAAAATAAGAATTTATGCCTTAAAAGTTGATTTTAGTTGACTTCGGTCAACATTTTTGGTAAACGGGCCCGGATCCATGCATTGATGGTCCCGGTAGGTCCGTATCGAATTATGGGACCTAGGCGTGCCCGGAATCGAATTCGGAGGTCCCTAGCTTGAGTTATGAATTTTTTATGAAAATTAAAAGTTTGGAAATTATTTGTTCTTAAGAATTGATTGATATTTAGCATTGTTAGTATCGGGTCCGTATTTTGGTTCCGGAGCCTGGTACAGGTTCATTATGATATTTAAGACTTGTCTGGGAAATTTGGTAAGAAACGGAGTTGATTTGACATGATTCGGACGTCCAGTTGAGAAAATAAAATTTTTAAAGTGTTCTTGAGAATTTCATTTGATTTGGTACTAAATTTGTAGTTCTATGTGTTATTTTGGCGATTTGATCGCGCGAGCAAGTTCGTATGATATTTTTAGACTTGTGTGCATGTTTGGTTTGGAGCTCCGAGGGCTCGGGTGAGTTTCGGATAGGCTATGGAGTGAGATTTGGCTTGGAAAACACTGTTGGGCATCTGATATTATTGCAGGCCTCTGATCTCGCATTTGCGAGATCAGGAATCACAATTGCGACCTCTGAGAGTTTCGCATTTGCGAGCTTTTCATCGCAAATGCGAAGAGAAGCTAGGCCAATAGTTTTCGCATTTGCGAGTTTTCTTTTGCATTTGCGAAGGGAGTCGGGGTAGGGCAGTGATCGCAAATGCGATCATTTAGTCGCATTTGCGAAGATTCAAGGTCGCATTTGTGAACTTATCTTCGCATCTGCGAAGGCAGCAGAAGTGTGTAGGGCTTCGCATTTGCGATGACTCCTTCGCATTTGCGAAGCTCAGGTCGCAAATGCGACATCTGCAGCTGATCAAAATGAATTTTGGACGGGAAATTTCTTTCATTTCCCAAATTTTCAACACCTAAAACACAAGAGGTGATTTTTTCAAAGACCATTTCTTCCCCAAATCATAGGTAAGTGATTCTAAACTGGTTTCTTTCAATCTTTCACTACATTTTTAAGTGTTCAACCTAAAATCTAAGGTTTTCATGGTAGAATTAGGAGTTTTGGGTAGAAACTAGGATTTCAGAAATTTGGGGATTTAGACATCAATTTGAGGTCAGATTCCAAAACCAATTATATATTCGGGCTCGGGGGTGAATAGGTAAATGGATTTTGGTCCGAACCTCGGGTTTTGACCAAGCGGGGCCGAGGTCGATTTTTGACTTTTGTTGGGGAAACTTAGGAAAACTGTAATTTTGCATTAAAGTTGATTCCTTTAGTGATAATTGATGTTATTAAACTAATTATGATTAGATACGAGTGGGTTGGGGGTGAATTCTAAAGGGAAAGCGATACTTGAGCAGTGAGTGGCTTGCAAAATTGAGGTAAGTGTTGTGTCTAACTTTGGCTTGAAGGAATAGGTATTGTGTGAGTATTTGCTACGTGTTTTGTTGTTGAATACGATGTATAGTTTAGGTGACGAGAATCTATGCGTTGTGGTTGAGTCATACCATGCGAGTGAAATTCCATTCTTGCAAATTTGTAGTCTTAAATCTTGTTATCCATACTTATTGTTGTTGTTGAAATGTTGGAAGACTTGTATTCGGTTCTACCAAGGTTGATAAAATTGTGAATATTGATTCGAGGTTGAGATGTTAAATTGTGAAATTAATCATTGATGAAATATTGATTTCTTTGTGAAACTTCTCTCTATCCGTTGTTGTTGATTCTGTGATTGGTGAGGAGGAGTGTAAAGCACGTAGGGTGATGCCGTGCATGCATTATTTATATTATGAGGAAGAGTGTAAAGCACGAAGGGTGATGTCGTGTATATTATGAAAGGTTTAAAGCACGAAGGGTGATGCCGTGCATAGTATGAGAGGTTTAAAGCACGAAGGGGTATGTCGTGTATATTATGAGAGGTTTAATGCACGAAGGGTGATGCCGTGCCGTTCTATTTCTTTATTTGGTGAGGTTGAGAGTAAAAGTACGAAGGGTGATGCCGTGCAGTTTTCCTTGCTGTTTTAATTGCTAAATTCATTTAAGGATTTTAGGTTTAATTCTGTCTTTTCATTGTTGTCACTCTTTATGTTGTATTCTCCCACTGTATGTTCCCTTCCCATTATTTTTGTGTTATTTCTTTATTTACTATTATTGCCACTAGCATGATTTTACTATTCAAGTTATATGTGGATGTCTTGTCCTAGCCTCGTCACTACTTCGCCGAGGTTAGGCTCGACACTTACCAGTAAATGGGGTCGGTTGTACTGATGCTGCACTCTGCACTTTCTGTGCAGACTTTGATACCGACTCTGGTAGATCGAGATTTTTCTATTGGTCCGCTTTTCGGAGACTTAAGGTAGATCTGTCAGCGTTCACAAACCTTGAAGTCCCCGTCTACTTTTTATGTCACTGTTGTTTTCTTTCATTCAGACAGTTGTATTTCTTCCAGACTATTACTTGTAGTAAATTCTAAAATGCTCGTGAATTATGACTCTAGATCTGGGTGGTAGTAATTAATACAGTTTTATAAAATTCCGCACCTCTTATATTTTATCTTAGTTAATTATTGTTATTTACTGAATGGAAATAAGGAATTGGTTTAACGATTTTCTAACGTTGGCTTGCCTAGCAAGTGAAATGTTAGGCGCCATCACGGTCCCGTCGGTGGGAAATTTCAGTCGTGACAGTTGGTATCAGAGAACTAGGTTACATAGGTCTCACGATTCACGAGCAAACTTAGTAGAGTCTGAAGGATCGGTACAGAGACGTCTGTACTTATCTCTCAGAGGCTATGAAGTTTAGGAACAATAATATCACTTCTTTCATTCCTTATCGTGCGGCATTGATTTATCTTGAAAGATATATCTCATATTTCTTTGTATCCACTCGTGTATGACATTGCGCACGCGGTATCAGTTGTGCGTCGACGGTTCGTGATGCCGCAGATGAACTACGAGGGAGCCAGAGATGCTCAAACATTGCATCAACGTGTGATTCCGACTGAAGATGCGGACGTATTAAGAGATCACCCAGTGAATCAGGTGGGGGGATGCAACGAACCTTGGCATCTGGTTGATTTATACAAGTTGTGAAGGTTAATATTGTGGACCATCGGACGTGGTGAACTATGACTTCGCGCCGAGTGGGGGGAGTCCACTATTAATGGATGGATTGCGGGGTCATGTGTTATATCAGTTTTGGCCTGAAATGTATATATGTGGTACTAAAAGGTTCCCCAAATATTTACACATGTTTAAGGCCTAAGATTTTGTAGAGGATAAGGTTGGTACTTGCGGTATGTCCGCCTACGTAATAATCCTATACTTCAGTACCAAAAGAGTTAGAGAAACAACTTTAAATCTATAAAATGTCTATAGAACGTCGGCGTTCACAAACCTTGAAGTCCCCGTCTACTTTTCATGTCACTGTTGTTTTCTTTCATTCAGACAGTTGTATTTCTTCCAGACTATTACTTGTAGTAAATTCTAAAATGCTTGTAAATTGTGTCTCCAGATCCAGGTGGTAGTAATTAATACAGTTTTATAAAATTTCGCACCTATTATATTTCTTCTTAGTAAATTATTGTTATTTACTGAATGGAAATGAGAAATTGGTTTAAAGATTTTCTAACGTTGGCTTGCCTAGCAAGTGAAATGTTAGGCGCCATCACGGTCCCGTCGGTGGGAAATTTCGTGTCGTGACAGTTGGTATCAGAGCACTAGGTTACATAGGTCTCACGAGTCACGAGCAAACGTAGTAGAGTCTCGGTACGGAGATGTCTGTACTTATCTCTCAGAGTCTATGAAGTTTAGGAACTATATCACTTCTTTCATTCCTTATCATGTGGCATTGATTTATCTTGAAAGATATATCTCGTATTCCTTTGTATCCATTCGTGTATGACATTGCACACTCGGTATCAGTTGTGCGTCGATGGTTCGTGATGCCGCAGATGAACTACGAGGGATCCAGAGATGCTCAAACATTGCCTCAACGTGTGATTCCGACTGAAGATGCGGACGTATTAAGAGATCATCTAGTGAATCAGGTAGGGGATGCAACGAACCTTGGCATCTGGTTGATTTATACAAGTTGTGAAGGTTAATATTGTGGACCATCGGACGTGGTGAACTATGACTTCGTGCCGAGTGGGGGAGTCCACTATAAATAGATGGATTGCGGGGTCATGTGTTATATCAGTTTTGGCCTGAAATGTATATATGTGGTACTGAATGGTTCCCCAAAATTTACACATGTTTAAGGCCTAAGATTTTGTAGAGGATAAGGTTGGTACTTGCGGTATGTCCGCCTACGTAATAATCCTATACTTCAGTACCAAAAGAGTTAGAGAAACAACTTTAAATCTATAGAGTATCTACTCAGCGTGGACGTCATTGGAGTCTCTACTTGTGTGATCGTTGTGTATAAATGGGGGTAAGGGTTACCCCAAAGAAGAATCGAAGAGTATGTTAAGAAATGGGTCAGCTCGACAGTGTTGAGTCAGCATAACAAAAGAAGAAATTGGCCTTGGGAGAGGTAATTCTCCACAGGTGTCTGTGGAAAGCCTATGAAGAGGGCAGACCTGTCAATACAACACTGTCCATTTAGCTCGGTTCTCTAAAATGCTTTTGAAAGAGTTTGTTTCCCGGACTCTCCGTAATGCATGGCGCATAGGGTTTGAACGATTGCGTCAGGTCACCATGACGGTGTCATAATATGCCACCGGGTTCAATAAGTTAGCCCGTCATATTCATACTTTGCTTTCTATAGCCAGAAAGCGAGTCCACAGACTCATTAAAGGACTTAATTATAATCGTAAAATTTTGTATGACTCGGGAGCTACAGGCTGATACTTCATTTCCACTAGTGGTAGAAATTGCCAAGATATTAGAACGTGTTCGGAGTGAGGAAAAAGAAAACTAAGGAGACCAAGACGTCTCGAGGTTCTAGGAGATTCAGTGGATTCTATTCTACGAGTATAAATCATTATGGTAGGGGCTCGGGTAGACGGCCAGCCCAGTTCGCACATCGAATTAATCGAGGTGCTCCAGTAAGTTCTTTTAATGCACTACTGACATAAGTGTCCTACAATTATTATTGTAGTTATCTGGCACAGACTCAGTATGAGCAGCCAAACCCGCAAATGGGTTGTCATGAATGCGGTAATACTAGGAACATCATGAGAAAATTGTCCCAAACTTGGGAGAGGCATATTTCATCAAAGAACTCAGGCTACGTGCCCCATTGCAGTTACTACACAACCCACACAGCCAGTTAAGAGTGGAGGACATGAGGGTAGAAGGCATCCTAGAGGTGGAGACCCAGACGTTGTTATATTTGTTTTATGGTATGGTGGAGGTCGTTACATCAGATGGTGTCGTTATAGGTATGACCTCGATTTAAAATAAAGGAATAATTTCCTTAACTTGATTCGGTTCTGAGTATCAAGACGAGTCCTCCTATTGTACTCCACTTATGAGAAAGCTTCATAATTCTATAATCTACTTATGTGTTTACTCCTGTTGGGAGATTCTATGGAGATAACTACGCCTATCATTCCATGTTGGTCACTAATAAGAGCTGTGAGGTTAAATGTGGCTTTTTGTTACTTATTTCGGTAAGTTTTGATGTAATTTACGGATAATTAATTACAAATTGTGAATTATATGCCCTACCGGTGTGGGGTTCATTACGTGTTGTGATTTTGTTTAACGAAAGTTATTTAAAAGGAGAAAATGGAAAGTTTCGATTGGCAAGATGTGCATATTACTTGTGATTCAGAACTGAGGCCGAGGTCATCGTATTTTAAAATAAATTGATATGTTTAAACCGGGCTATGAGCTGCGGTGTAAGTTATATAAGGATGAGATGAGATCCTTGTGATAAAAATTCTTGTGTTTAAATTCTCCCTTGTGAAATTAAATTTGTACGATAGTACTAATAGGGAGTCATGCCTGTTAGGCTTATTTAAAAATATTTGTATGAAATTCTCTGTGCATACTTGCCAAATTCGTGTTGTAATATTGAGTTGTAACCTACGAGGTAGGTGCCCGCCCATGTGGCATTAAATGTGACTCGTTAATTCGGGTAAATAATTATGAGGTCTTCATGCCTCGCATCTCGTTATTAGTATTGTGAAGGTTTGAAATGAGATTTTTGTTAACATGAAGTTAATTGATGATTATGTAATTGATTATGAACAACTATTAAGACCAGATTGACTAGAAGGGTGCCCTATTTAGATGGTCAGACGACTGTGAGTTGAGCTTTCAGAAGCTCAAGACCGCTTTGACTACAACACAAGTGTTGGTATTACCCACAGGTTCAGGATCGTATACGGTATATTGTGACGCCTCTCACATTGGGCTTGGTGCAGTATTAATGCAAGATGGCAAAGTAATTGCATATGCGTAACGGCAATTGAAAGTTCACGATAATAATTATCCTGTTCTTGACTTAGAACTGGCAACCATTGTTCATGCACTGAAGATTTGGAGGCATTACCTCTACGGTGTATCGTGTGAGGTATTTATTGATCATCGTTGCCTTCTGTACCTGTTCAAACAAACAAATCTTAAATTGAGGCAAAGAAGATGGTTGGAGTTGTTGAAAGACTATGATATCACCATTTAGTATCACCCCGGAAAGGCCAATGTGGTGGCCGATGCTTTGAGTAGAAAGGTTGTGAGTATGGGCAGTCTTGCGTATATTCCGGTTGGTGAGAGGCCATTAGCTGCATATGTTCAGACTTTGGCTAACCAATTCGTGAGGTTAGATGTTTCAGAACCCAGTCGAGTTCTAGCTTGCATAGTCACTCAGTCTTCTTTATATGAGCGCATCAAAGAGAGGCAGTATGATAATCCCCGTTTACTTGTCCTTAAGGACACGGTGCGGCACGGTGATGCCAAACAAGTTGCTGTGGGGGAAGATGGAGTTTTGCAAATGCAGGGTCATATTTGTGTGCCTAATATGGATGGGCTTTGTGAATTAATTCTGGAAGAGGCACACAGTTCCAAGTATTCTATTCATCCAAGTATCGCCAAAATATATCAAGATTTACGGCAACATTATTGGTGGAGGAGAATGAAAAAGGATATAGTTGCATATGTAGCTCGGTGTCTGAATTGTCAGCAAGTTAAGTACGAGCATCAGAGACCTAGTAGGTTGCTTCAGAAGTTAGAAATTCCTGAATGGAAATGGGAGCGTATCACTATGGATTTTGTTGTTGGACTCCCATGGACTCAGTGAAAATTTGATGCAGTTTGGGGTCATTGTGGACAGGTTGACCAAGTCAGCACATTTCATTACAGTGGTAGCTACCTATTTTTCAGAAAGGTTAGCTGAAATTTACATTTGTGAGATTATCTGCCTTCACGAGGTACCCGTGTCTATTATTTCAGATCGAGGTACGCAGTTTACCTCGCACTTTTGGAGGGTAGTACATCGTGAGTTAGGTACAGGGGTTGATTTAAGCACAACATTCCAACCTCAGAAGGACGGGTAGTCCGAGCGTACTATTCAGATCTTGGAGTATATGCTCCGCGCCTGTGTTATTGACTTTGGAGGTTCTTAGGATCAATTCTTGCCATTTGCGGAGTTTGCTTATAATAATACCTACCAGTCGAGCATTCAGATGGCTCAATATGAGGCATTATACGGAAGGCGATGTCGTTCGCCAGTTGGCTGGTTTGAACCGAGAGAGGCTCGGTTATTGGGTACCGATTTGGTACAAGATGCCTTGGATAAGGTCAAGATTATTCAGGATCGACTTCGCATAGCTCAGTCTAGGCAAAAGTGTTATGCCGACCGTAAAGTTCGTGATATTGCATTCATGGTTGGAGAAAGAATATTGCTTCGGGTATTGCCCATGAAGGGTGTTATGAGATTTGGGAAGAAGGGCAAGTTGAGCCCTAGGTATATCGGGCCATTTGAGATCCTCGAGAGAGTGGGGGAGGTAGCTTATAGACTTGCATTGCCTCCAGGGTTATCCTCAGTCCATCCGGTTTTCCATGTGTCTATGCTTCGAAAATATCATGGTGACCCGTCCCACGTGTTAGATTTCTGCTCGCTCTAGTTGGACAAGGATTTGACTTACGAGGAGGAGCCGGTGGCAATTCTAGCCCAACAAGTTCGCCAGTTGAGATCAAAGAATTACCCGTCAGTTTGAGTGCAGTAGAGAGGTAAACCTATTGAGGTAGCTACTTGGGAGTCCTAGTCCGATATGCGGAGTAGATATTCCCACCTTTTCACCAGCCCAGGTACTTTTCTATGTCCGTTCGAGGACGAACGGTTGTTTTAGAGGTGGAGAATGTGATGACCCAAAAGATTATCTTATGTTTTAAAACTCAAATCTGCACTCTTAAGCCTTAAAAAGCTAATTTTTACCCTCCTCAATTTGCGTGCGCAGTCCGAGCATGTTTCCGGAAAGCTTTTATGTTGAAAGTTGATGAAAATAAGAATTTATGCTTTAAAAGTTAATTTTAGTTGACTTCGGTCAACATTTTTGGTAAACGGATCCAGATCCGAGCGTTGACGGTCCCGGTAGGCCCGTATCGAATTATGGGACCTGGGCGTATGCTCAGAATCGAATTCGGAGGTCCCTAGCTTGAGTTATGAATTTTTGATGAAAGTTATAAGTTTGGAAATTATTTGTTTTTAAGAATTGATTGATATTTGGCATTGTTAGTATCGGGTCCGTATTTTGGTTTTGGAGCCCGGTACAGGTTCATTATGATATTTAAGACCTGTCTGTAAAATTTGGTGAGAAACGGAGTTGATTTGACGTGATTCGGACGTCCAGTTGAGAAAATAGAAATTTTAAATTGTTCTTGAGAATTTCATTTGATTTGGCATTAAATTCGTAGTTCTAGTATTATTTTGGCGATTTGATCACGCGAGCAAGTTCGTATGATATTTTTAGACTTGTGTGCATGTTTGGTTTGGAGCCCCGAGGGCTCGGGTGAGTTTCAGATAGGCTACGGAGTGAGATTTGGCTTGGAAAACACTGCTGGGCATCAGATATTATTGCAGGCCTCTGATCTCGCATTTGCAAAGGGAGTCGGGGAAGGGCATTGATCGCAAATGCGATCATTTAGTAGCATTTGCGAAGATTCAAGGTCGCATTTGCGAACTTATCTTCGCATTTGCGAAGGCAGCAGAAGTGTGAAGGGCTTCGCATTTGCGATGACTCCTTCGCATTTGCGAAGCTCAGGTCGCAAATGCGACATCTGCAACTGATCAAAATGACTTTTGGACGAGAATTTTCATTCATTTCCCAAATTTTCAAGACCTAATTCACAAGAGGCGATTTTCCAAAGACCATTTCTTCCCCAAATCATAGGTAAGTGTTTCTAAACTGGTTTCTTTCAATCTTTCACTACATTTTATAAGATTTCAACCTAAAATCTAAGGTTTTCATGGTAGAATTAGTGGTTTTGGGTAGAAACTAGGATTTCGGAAATTTGGAGATTTAAACTTTAATTTGAGGTTAGATTCCAAAATCAATTATATATTCGGGCTAAGGGGTGAATGGGTAAATGGATTTTGGTCCGAACCTCGGGTTTTGACCAAGCGGGCCCGGGGTCGATTTTTGACTTTGTTAGGAAAACTTAGGAAAACTGTAATTTTGCATTAAAGTTGATTCCTTTAGCGATAATTGATGATATTAAACTAATTATGATTAGATACGAGTGGGTTGGAGATGAATTCTAAAGGGAAAGCGATACTTGAGCAGTGAGTGGCTTGCAAAATTGAGGTAAGTGTTGTGTCTATCTTTGGCTTGAGGGAATAGGTATTGTGTGAGTATTATCTACGTGTTTTGTTGTTGAATATGATGAATAGTTGAGGTGACGAGCATCTATGCGTTGTGGTCGAGTCATAGCATGCGAGTGAAATTCCATTCTTGCAAATTTGTAGTCTTAGATCTTGTTATCCATACTTATTGTTGTTGTTGGAATGTTGGGAGACTTGTATCTGATTCTACCAAGTTGATAAAATTGTGAAAATTGATTCGAGGTTGAGATGTTAAATTGTGAAAGTAATCATTGATGAAATATTGATTTCTTTGTGAAACTTCTCTCTATCCGTTGTTATTGATTCTGTGATTAGTGAGAAGGAGTGTAAAGCACGAATGGTGATGTCGTGCATGCATTATTTATATTGTGAGGAAGAGTGTAAAGCACGAAGGGTGATGCCGTGTATATTATGAGAGGTTTAAAGCATGAAGGGTGATGCCGTGTATTTTATGAGAGGATTAAAGCACGAATGGTGATGCCGTGTATATTATGAGAGGTTTAATGCACGAAGGGTGATGTCGTGCTACTCTATTTCTTTATTTGGTGAGGTTGAGAGTAAAAGCACGAAGGGTAATGTCGTGGAGTTTTCCTTGTTGTTTTAATTGCTCAATTCGTTTAAGGATTTTCGGTTTAATTCTGTCTTTTCATTGTTCTCACTCTTTATGTTGTATTGCCCCAGTGTATGTTCCCTTCCCATTATTTCTGCATTATTTCTTTATTTACTATTGTTGCCAATAGCATGATTATACTGTTCAGGTTATATGTGGGTGTCTTGTCCTAGCCTCGTCACTACTTCGCCGAGGTTAGGCTCGACACCTACCAGTACATGGGGTCGGTTGTACTGATACTGCACTCTGCACTTTCTGTGCAGACTTTGATACCAGCTCTGGTAGATCGAGATTTTGCTATTGGTCCGATGTCCGAAGACTTAAGGTAGATCTGTCGGCGATCACAAACCTTGAAGTCCCCTACTTTTTATGTCACTGTTGTTTTCTTTCATTCAGACAGTTGTATTTCTTCCAGACTATTACTTGTAGTAAATTCTAAAATGCTCGTGAATTATGACTCTAGATCTGGTGGTAGTAATTAATACAGTTTTATAAAATTCGGCACCTCTTATATTTTATCTTAGTTAATTATTGTTATTAACTGAATGGAAATAAGGAATTGGTTTAACGATTTTCTAAAGTTGGCTTGCCTAGCAAGTGAAATGTTAGGCGCCATCATGGTCCCGTCGGTGGGAAATTTCAGGTCGTGACAGTTGGTATCAGAGAACTAGGTTACATAGGTCTCACGATTCACGAGCAAACTTAGTAGAGTCTGAAGGATCGATACAGAGACGTCTGTACTTATCTCTCAGAGGCTATGAAGTTTAGGAACAATAATATCACTTCTTTCATTCCTTATTGTGCGACATTGATTTATCTTAAAAGATATATCTCATATTCCTTTATATCCACTAGTGTATGACATTGCGCACGCGGTATCAGTTGTGCGTCGATGGTTCGTGATGCCGCAGATGAACTATGAGGGAGCCAGAGATGCTCAAACATTGCATCAACATCTGATTCCAACTGAAGATGCGGACGTATTAAGAGATCACCTAGTGAATCAGGTGGGGGGATGCAACGAACCTTGGCATCTGGTTGATTTATACAAGTTGTGAAGGTTAATATTGTGGACCATCGGACGTGGTGAACTATGACTTCGCACCGAGTGGGGGGGAGTCCACAATCAATGGATGGATTGCAGGGTCATGTGTTATATCAGTTTTGGCCTGAAATGTATATATGTGGTACTGAAAGGTTCCCCAAATATTTACACATGTTTAAGGCCTAAGATTTTGTAGAGGATAAGGTTGGTACTTGCGGTATGTCCGCCTACGTAATAATCCTATACTTCAGTACCAAAGGAGTTAGAGAAACAACTTTAAATCTATAGAATGTCTACTCAGCGTGGACGTTATGGTTGCGGATTTCGGAGTGCTTCGGAGGAAGTACGGTGGTTGATGAGATCCTGGACTATGTGGTTCTTGCCATTATTTGCCTGTATGGAGCTCTACTTGTGTGATTGTTGTGTATAAATGGGGGTGAGGGTTATCCCAAGGAAGAAGAAATTGGCCTTGGGAGAGATAATTCTCCACAGGTTTCTGTGGCATGCCTATGAAGAGGGCAGACCAGTCAATACAACACCTCCCACTTGGCTCGGTTCTCATAAATGCTTTTGAAAGAGTTTGTTTCACGGACTCTCCGTAACGCATGGCGCATAGGGTTTGAACGATTGCGTCATGTCACCATGACGGTGTCATAATATGCCATCGGGTTCAATAAGTTAGCCCATCATATTCCTACATTGCTTCCTACAGCCAGAGAGCGAGTCCACAGAGTTATTAAAGGACTTAATTATGATCGTTTAATTTTGTATGACTCGGGAGCTACAGGATGGTACTTCATTTCCACTAGTGGTAGAAATTGTGTATGAGAGGTTTAAAGCACAAATGGTGATGCCGTGTATAGTATGAGAGGTTTAAAGCACGAAGGGTGATCCTGTGTATATTATGAGAGGTTTAATGCACGAAGGGTGATGACGTGCAGTTCTATTTCTTTATTTGGTGATGTTGAGAGTAAAAGCACAAAGGGTGATGCCGTGCAGTTTTCCTTGCTGTTTTAATTGCTCAATTCGTATAAGGATTTTCGGTTTAATTCTGTCTTTTCATAGTTCTCACTCTTTATGTTGTATTCCCCCACTGTATGTTCCCTTCCCATTATTTCTGCGTTATTTCTTTATTTACTGTTGTTGCCACTAGCATGATTAGACTGTTCAGGTTATTCGTGGGTGTCTTGTCCTAGCCTCGTCACTACTTAGGCTCGACACTTACCAGTACATGGGGTTGGTTGTGCTGATGCTGCACTCTACACTTTCTGTGCAGAATTTGATACCGGCTTAGGTTGATCGAGATTTTGCTATTGGTCCCTGTCACACCTCCTTTTTCCCGAAGGCGGGTAGGGGATAAGGGAGTTTTTCCAATTAAAGTGACAATATTCAAAATGGGATTATTTATTAAATCAGAGTCGCCACTTGGGATAATTTATGGCGTCCCAAGTCACCGGTTTATTTTAAATCCCAAATCGAGGAAATTTGACTCTATTTATGGTCCGCGAACACAGAAGACCGGGTAAGGAATTCTGTTAACCCGGGAGAAGGTGTGAGGCACTCCCGAATTCCGTGGTTTTAGCACGGTCGCTCAACTATCAATAATCGGCCTAATTATCTGATTAATACATATTTATAACCTATTGTGCATTTTAGCTTTTTAACCGCTTTTAATTATTTATGGAGTTTATTTGAATAAGTCGCGATGTCACGCACTCATTGGTTTTTGTACACATTGCGAATCGCGCCACGTGAAACGTACCCACGATTTACAACGTGTTGATTTTATTATTAACATTTGAAGTTATAGTCGAGTTACGTGAAACGCACACTCGAATTAGGATTTGCGTATCATGACTATGTCACGGGAACCGTACCCATAGTCACGATGATTTGTTATTAATCGCACCTAAAGCACACTATGATTGTTCATGAATTATTTATTTCCTTTTTTTTTTCCTAAGGTTTGAGAATATTGCAAGATCAAGAGTCATGAATATTGGATTGGTTGTGGAGAAGATGTATAATTTTAACTATTTGGATTAACAAAAATTGCATTCTTTCAATTAACGATACTAATGGCCTATTCCTGACGGATGAGCACTAAACATTTTGGAACTCAATCTCTTTTATTTTGTTCTTAACACTTATGAATAACTCTGTAGATGAAACAAACCCATCACAATAACCAAATAAGTAATTCAAACTTCACGTTCTAACTAGCTACAGAAGCAATTACAACTTCTGTCTTTCTATTTCCCTAGCAGATTCACAATTCACAAGGAGGCAACTATCATTAATCATACAGCTCAAAACAGAAACCACTTGGAATAAGTTTAATCCTGTAAGTTCATCTTAAGCATGAATCACTGCTTTTAGGAAGCGGGTTCTGTCAACAAACCGTATCAATTTAATCAACCATTACTTAACAATTTTGACATTTAATTGAAACATGTATTACATCATCAGATATTCATCAAAGAAGGAAACTTAGGCAGATTTGGAAACTAAACAGACCAGATCTAAAAGATCAATCACCCACTAAATATGAACAACTAATGTTTTATTCCCAAACTCGAAATGAAGGATAACAGATGAAGATCCACATACCTAAATAGTAGAAAATGAATGAACTCAACCAAATAAAGGTCTGAAATTGTAGAAATGAAACTCAGTAACTTGAAGCAAACGTGTCCAGCAGCAGTCGACACCGATTTGAGAGTTTAATCTTTCTTAAAAACCCAGGGATTAACCAACAAAATCAACAGAAAACCAAATAGCTCTTTGAACCTGCAGATCTAAACTAACATTTTTTGGCATTTTTAGTACTTTCAACTGTTGTTCTTATGTTTTTTTTAGCTACCCTTGATTTCAAATCTAAAGAAAATGAAATTGCAGATGGTGAGGCGAGTCCATGAGTATGGTGTCTGAGAGAGCTGAGAGTGAAAGAGTGAGAGGGAGAGATGGGGTTTGTCCGTTTCTTTTTCTCTATCCCTCAATAGCAAAAAAAGGTCATATGAACAAACAGAAAAATTCAAATTCATTACAAATTGGGACCAGTATAAGGATAATGGTAATTGATGAATAAACTCAAACTCAGAATTTTAGCTTCTTAACGCAGATACAAACACATCACAGCTGAGCAATTAGTGTAAATAAATCTTATATCAATTAACATGTATACATGAAATTAAACATGGACACAAAATGCGATTCAGATCTTCAAGTGAACATCCTAGTAGAGAAATGCAGAGGTTGATCAGAGGAAAGGATTCAAACTAATTTAGCCTTTAAGCACACCAGATCTAACAGCGTAAAGCAACAAACAACTCCAGCTTCATTGATGATTTCAAGTCAAAGTAACAGAGACGTATGAACATACCTATGAGCAGAACACAGCTGAAATTAGACCAAATAAAGGTCAGAAAAATCAGAGAGAATTCAGTTATGCAGATACAACAGCTTCAACAATGACAAAGAGAAATCTGCACTTCAAAAGGCAGCTTCTCGAGAAGCAGCGAGCTCAAAAACTTATCAGTCGAAGTCCAGTTTTCAACTCAAAATCCAGAGTGAAAAGAAGAGAGGGAATATTTTTATTTTTATTTTGAGACAGTAATCAAAATAAATGAACCGACGAACACTGACCGTGTTTCTTCTCTTTCTGTATTTTTGTTCTGAAACTAAACCAGAAAAATAAAATAAAATAAAAAGAACGAAGATGAATCACTCAAAAGGAAAAGAACATTGTTTCTTTTTTTTTCCAGAACCCTAGCTTTCCTTTCCGATTTTCCTCTGAAATTTTTTTTGTTCAAAAAAAAACCCACCCCCACAAATCTCTTAACATCCCTATATATACCCGAAATTTTCATACCCTTTTTTTCTTTCTTCAAGTCATGCCCAAAATTCCTCTTTCCGTCCGAAAAATCCGCGAGAATCTGATTCTCTTTCTTGTGAACCAAATCGGACAAATGGAGGTCTAGGATCTTGAATCTCTCAGATCCTACGACCACCATTCATCCGAGATTGTTCTCAATACCAAAAGCACGTGAAGCCTAAGGGAGAGAAGAAT
Organism: Nicotiana tomentosiformis; assembly: GCF_000390325.3. Taxonomy (NCBI): domain Eukaryota; kingdom Viridiplantae; phylum Streptophyta; class Magnoliopsida; order Solanales; family Solanaceae; genus Nicotiana; species Nicotiana tomentosiformis. The sequence goes on from NC_090818.1 coordinate 15,473,352, forward strand.
CTTTCTGTCAGAGGTCGTTACGGGACGGGTGACGTGGAGGAGGGAGGGTGAAGGAACCACGTGCGTGAGTTGGAGGGAGAGTGAACTCGCTTGAGTTCAAGCGAGTTCGGTCGACGGAGGGAGAGAAAAGGGGGTGGGCGCCGCTTGGTTAGGAATTAGGTTTAGGGTTCTGGGGGAGGGGAAACGCATAATAGGCTTTTTATATGGGGGGTGAGAGTGGACTGTGTCCGTTGGATGGCGATGGATTGAATGGTCGAGATTGATCCGTCCAAAACGACATCGTTCGCACTTAGTTGTGATACTGGACCGGGTAAAGGGGTTGGGCTTGGCGGAATTCAGGTGAGGGTTTGGGCCAAATTGTTTTGGCCCAGATTTAAACCCAAACCGAATTTCCTTCTCTTTTTCTTTTTCCTTGATTTTAAATAAAATTAATTAATCAAAAACCTAAATTAAGTGTTAATTCAATCTAATTTGTAGGAATAAACCTAGTTATCTATTTTACCATTAATTAATTTAGACTAATGAAGGAAGAATTACTTAATTTGCGATTAAAAGCTAAAAATACAAAAATGACCCATATTTTGTGATTTTCTGTTTAATAATGCAATTAACTTATGTAATTAAATCCTAAATGCAACTAAACCTAAAGTGTTATGCATGAAATACTTTTAGACATTTTGGTGTTTTTCTTATGATTTTTAGAATGTTAAATATGCAAATAAATGCAAGAAACAATTAATCGAAAATCCCTACAAATTCTGTAAAACCTAACACAATTAAGAAAAAATCTATTTGTGAATTTCGTAGGAATATTTTAGTCGGGCAAAAATCACGTGCTCACAGCTGCCCCTCTTTGCTTGGAAACACGAAGAGTTTTCGGGCAAAGATACATTGAGCAAATACGAGCGATTTTTGACCGTTTGCATACTCCATGGAAGCATTTTGAAAACGTTTGACCGAACCTTGCTTCCGAGGTTGCCTATATATCCTCGGCTATGGAGAAATCAGGTCAGTGTAGTTCTTGAAATTTTGGTAACTAGAATTACCGAGAAGCTGTGTTTCACTGTTGCTGCTGCTGCTGCTCTTTCTTGCTGAGCTCCTTATTACACCAAAGTCAAAATAAAAAAGAAACTAACTAAGCCTATCAGCTACGAGTTACAAGATTCCTATCTATGGGTTTTCTGAAGCTTGATCTTGAGTCTTGAATGGTTCTTCATGCGGACTTTTGACTTGAACCTTGATGTTTGCTAGCTGGAGGTGCTAGTTCTTTCTTCTTCAGCTTTTCGGATCAAGATGGGACATGCAAAACTTGCGACTTCAATCATGTCTTGAGCAGCCCATATCTTTTCATCGACTTCTGCATTTCGGATCCACTTCTCTTTTATTCTGTGTTGAGACTTCTTCCTTTGGCCATCTCTGACTGTCAGATCGCATTCTTGAGGCGAACTTTTGCTACTTCTAACTTGAATTGAATTCTAAAGTGACTTCCCTTGTTTTCCGGGTGGGTGCCTGATGACTTGAAATAAATTCCCTCGTTTTTCAGGTGGGCGCCTGACACTTGAAATGAATTCCCTCATTCTCCAGGTGGGCGCCTCATGCTGACTTAAAACTTGAAATAAATTCCTCATTCTCCAGGTGGGCGCCTGTTGACTTAAAAACTGAAATAAATTCCCTCATTCTCCAGGTGGGGGCCTGATGACTTAGAAACTTGAAATATATTCCCTCATTCTCCAGGTGGGTGCCTGATGACTTAAAAACTTTGAAATAAATTCCCTCATTCTCCTGGTGGGCGCCTGATGACTTAGAAACTTGAAATAAATTCCCTCATTCTCCAGGTGGGTGCCTGATGACTTAAAAACTTGAAATAAATTCCCTCATTCTCCAGGTGGGTGCCTGATGTCTTAGACTGAAATAAATTCCCTCGTTCTCCAGGTGGGCGCCTGATGACTTAAAACTGAAATATATTCCCTCATTCTCCAGGTGGGCGCCTGATGACTTAAAAACTTTGAAATAAATTTCCTCATTCTCCAGGTGGGCGCCTGATGACTTAGAAACTTGAAATAAATTCCCTCATTCTCCAGGTGGGCGCCTGATGACTTAAAAACTTGAAATAAATTTCCTCGTTCTCCAGGTGGGCGCCTGATGACTTAAAAACTTGAAATATATTCCCTCATTCTCCAGGTGGGCGCCTGATACTTAAAAACTTTGAAATAAATTCCCTCGTTCTCCAGGTGGGCGCCTGATGACTTAGAAACTTGAAATAAATTCCCTCATTCTCCAGGTGGGCGCCTGATGTCTTAAACTGAAATGAATTCCCTCATTCTCCAGGTGGGCGCCTGATGACTTAAAAACTTTGAAATAAATTCCCTCATTCTCCTAGGTGGGCGCTTGATGACTTAGAAACTTGAAATAAATTCCCTCATTCTCCAGGTGGGCGCCTGATGTCTTAAAAACTTAAAATAAATTCCCTCGTTCTCCAGGTGGGCGCCTGATGACTTAAAAACTTGAAATATATTCCCTCATTCTCCAGGTGGGCGCCTGATGACTTAAAAACTTTGAAATAAATTCCCTCATTCTCCAGGTGGGCGCCTGATGACTTAGAAACTTGAAATAAATTCCCTCATTCTCCAGGTGGGCACCTGATGTCTTAAACTGAAATGAATTCCCTCGTTCTCCAGGTGGGCGCCTGATGACCTAAAAACTTGAAATGAATTTCCTCATTCTTCAGGTGGGTGCCTGCAATATAACAACATAGACAAAACAGAGAAAATTTTCTGCTCCAGTTTGTACCAGGAACATTCATTGATTGTTAGTTGCATCTCCTTATCCAGGAGGGTCCTGAAACTTAAAATTAGATCCCATTGTCCAGGAGGGTCCTGAAAACTTAAAACTGAACTTATCTGGGACATACTTTCCTCATGGGGGATTCCTAGCAAAGCAAACAAGATTTCTTTCCCCTGGTTAAAACAAAGAAAATTTTGTTAGTTTGAAACTGTGGCGGTTAGTTTGCGGCATCCTTGTTGAAGGTGTCTGCTTCTGCCACTATCCTCTTCATTTTGATTAGCTTCTTAGGGCTACGAAGAATTGCTTGACCTTTCAATCGGGCCTTGAACACAAAACCTCTGAATGACTTGCATCCCTTACACTCAACTCGTCGTATAACACTTTCATTATGACAATTGTGGAACCTTTGTATTTCCTACAAATTCACAAATCACTTGACCACCTGAACTTCAGTTACCATCGCATTACTCATTCTAAACCATGTCACTTGGGATGTGCCTGGCCAAATTTCAATTGGTGCAAATAAAAAGCCGGTAGTGAGCTTTGAAGTCCTTCCTTGCTTGCTTAACAAAAGACTAATTTGACAGAGACTTAGAAAAATAGACCCAAAAGAAAAACGAAGCGAAGTGACTTCGAGAATTAGGAATATAAAAAGAAAAACTGAGATGACTATTTGAAGAAAAATTGAAAAGAGACTTATCTGAATGAATCAGCTGGCTATAATGATCATGACACGCATTTCGGATTGATCAGCCTAATCCTTCCAACTAATCACATTTCTGTTCATGTCATTTCTTCATACTTCAAAACCTGGGCTTTCAACGATCCAACTTTTCCGTAAAGTTACCAACCTCTTTCGACTTGTAGTGCCCCAAGGGGTTTTCACCAACAAGCCTCTCTCATTTGTCCATCTCTCAACTCACTGCCACCTTACGGTGTCCGTGAGGGTTTGCACCAATAAGACTCTCTCATTTTAACTCTTCCTCAGCTCACAATCGCCTTATGGTGCCCGTGAGGGTTTTCACCAATAAGACTCTCTCATTTATTCACTTTTCCTCGTGCATGTGAACAAAGGTGCTACACGCGATGTAAATAATACCTTCATCTCACTTGACTTGGCATCCTCAAAGTCGATCAGAAGGTCTTTCTTTGGACTGTAATGTAGGTTTTGGACAGGGTTAGAAAGAAAGGGTGGCATGCAGGCTCAAAATAATTTGAGATGAAGGGTTTCAAAATTACAACTTTTGGAACCAGATCTTTTTACAAAACTAAAACTTCTTCCCCCGTTTCTTCGAATCTGGGGACTTTTTGGATTTTTTTTTTTGAAGGGACCGAACCGTGTAAGGCTGCCTACGTATCCTTAAAAGGAATCAGGTCGAACGTAGTTCAAACATAAGAGTTTTGTTTTTGTTACTTTGCTTTTCTTTTTTTTTCCTTTCTTTTCTTTTTTCTTTCTTTGCTTTTCTCTTTTCCTTCTCTTTTTCTTTTTTCTTTTTTTTTCTTTTCTCTTATTTTTTTATTCTTTTATATTTCTAACACTGCTTCTGATTCCAAAATAGGGGTATGAAAGAAAATAAATAAGGCTCAAAAAGGGGTAACAAATGATAAAAGTGTTTGGGATAGCAGAATAAAATGCCTTCGTCATTCCAACTTTGAACGTGTCTAGTACAAAATGCGATTGAAGATAAGCAAAGAAATCATACATAATATCTCTTGACTGCATCAGAATTGATAGCCACATCCACACATTTACCTTCTATGTCTGTTAAATAAAAAAGCACCATTGGGCAACACCTTTGTCACAATGAAAGGCCCCTTCCAGTTTGGGGCAAACTTGCCTTTAGCCTCAGCCTGATGTGGAAGGATGCGTTTCAATACCAGCTAACCCACTTCAAATTTTCGGGGCCGAACCTTCTTATTGTATGCTTTTGCCATCCTTTTCTGATATAATTGACCATGACATACTGCTGCCAATCTTTTTCCGTCAATCAAACTCAATTGCTCTAGCCGGGTTTTGACCCACTCATCATCATCAATTCCAGCTTCAACAATGACCCGCAGGGATGGAATCTCGACTTCCGCAGGTATAACTGCCTCGGTTCCATATACCAGCAAATAGGGGGTTGCACCTATTGAAGTGCGAACAGTAGTGCGATAACCCAGCAAAGCAAAAGGTAACTTTTCATGCCATTGCCTCGAACCTTGCACCATCTTTCGAAGTATCTTCTTTAGTATCTGTCCAATAGTTTCTGAGGATCGGCGGCTACAGTTGGTCTGGGCTCAGGTGTAGTTGCTGCCACTAGCTGGTCTCCACCCACGGGTAGTGCACCCTGGGTCTGATATACAGCAGCTGCCTGTCCATGAGACTGCGCGGTAGGGGTCCTCAACATCTCCATTTGCCTTAGGACGATATGGAGTGGAGTTTCGATGCGTAATCTTGAACTGTTGGCATACCTCTTTCATCAAATGACTGTTGAGGTTAATAGCATTATCTGTGATGATTACCTTGGGAATTCCAAACCAGCAAATGATGTTTGAATGAACAAAATCTACCACTGCCTTCTTGGTTACGGACTTGAAAGTTACAGCTTCGACCCACTTAGTAAAGTAATCAATGGCCACCAGAATAAACCTATGCCCATTTGACGCGGCCGCCTCAATCGGTCCAATGACATCCATGCCCCAAGCGACAAAGGGCCAAGGCGCCGACATTGTATGTAGCTCAGATGGCGGGGAATGAATCAAATCACCGTGTACCTGGCATTGATGACATTTGCAAACAAAACTGATACAATCATGTTCCATGGTGAGCCAATAATAACCTGCTCGAAGAATCTTCTTCGTCAAGACATACCCACTCATATGTGGCCCGCAAACCCTGGAATGCACTTCGGCCATGATAGTCGAGGCTTGTTTAGCATCTATACACCTTAGTAAACCTAGATCTAGAGTTCTTTTATACAATATTCCCCCACTAAAGAAAAATCCGCTAGCCAGACGTCGAATGGTTCTCTTTTGATCGCCTTGTGGCATGTGCCGGATATACCCCTGATTTGATGTATTCCTCAATGTCGTGGAACCAAGGCTCGCCATCGAGTTCCTCCTCGACCACATTGCAATAGGCATGCTGATCACGGATTTAGATATGCAGAGGGTCGACATAAATCTCATCCGGATGGTGTAACATTGACGCCAGAGTGGCCAAGGCGTTGGCAATCTCATTATGAATCCTGGGAATATGCCTGAATTCTACCAACCTGAATCGTTGACAAAGATCATGCAGACATTGTCGATACGATATGAGCTTCAAATCACGGGTCTCCCATTCTCCCTGAATCTGGTGAACCAACAAATCTGAGTCTCCCAAAACCAATATTTCTTGAACTCCCATGTCTATAGCTAACCTCAAACCCAGGATGCATGCCTCGTATTCAGCCATGTTGTTAGTGCAATAAAATCGAAGTCGAGCTGTTACGGGATAGTGATGCCTTGTTTCAGAAATGAGTACAGCCCCTATTCCGACACCTTTCATATTGGCGGCTCCATCAAAGAAAAGTTTCCAACCTGGCTTTTCATCATGATCAGCCTTGTCAACATACATCGCTTCCTCATCAGGAAAATAAGTCTTCAATGGCTCATATGCTTCATCCACCGGATTTTCGGCCAAGTGATCGGCTAGGGCTTGGGCTTTCATCACGGTTCGAGTCAAATAGATGATGTCAAATTCTGTGAGTAAAATCTGCCACTTTGCCAACATCCATGTGCGCATAGGCTTCTGAAAGATATACCTTAGAGGATCCATGCGAGAAATGAGGTAAGTAGTGTAGGATGACAGATAATGCTTCAACTTTTGCGCCACCCAAGTCAGGGCGCAACATGTCCTTTCAAGAAAAGTATACTTAACCTCATAAGGAGTGAACTTCTTGCTGAGGTAATAAATGGCTTGCTCTTTCTTGCCCGTGATGTCGTGTTGACCCAACACACAACCAAAAGAATTATCCGTGACTGTCAAATAGAGGATTAAAGGTCTCCCAGGTTCTCGCGGGACCAACACAGGGGGGTTCAGCAGGTAATTCTTGATCTTATCAAATGCTTCCTGATACTCATCGGTCCACTTAACCGCAGCATTCTTCTTTAGTAACTTAAAGATGGGCTCACAAGTTGTCGTGAGTTGAGCAATAAACCTGCAGATGTAGTTTAACCTCCCGAGCAGGCTCATCACCTCAGTTTTATTCTTTGGTGGTGGTAGTTCTTGGATGGCCTTAATCTTTGATGGATCCAACTCGATGCCGCGTCGACTGAGTATGAATCCCAACAGTTTCCCCGACGAGACACTAAATGCACATTTCGCCGGATTGAGCTTGAGGTTGTACCTGCGGAGCCTTTGGAAAAACTTTCTCAAATCCCCAACATGGTCGGACTGCTTCTTTGACTTTATGATCACATCATCTACATAAACCTCAATTTCCTTGTATATCATGTCATGAAATATAGTAGTCATTGCCCTCATGTAAGTTGCCCCAGCGTTCTTTAAACCGAATGGCATTACCCGGTAGCAATACGTCCCCCATGGCGTGATGAATGCTGTCTTTTCTGCGTCTTCCTCGTCCATCAGGATCTGATGATATCCCGCATAACAATCCACGAAAGACCCGATCTCGTGCTTGGCACAATTATCAATCAGAATGTGGATATTCGGCAATGGAAAGTTATCCTTTGGACTTGCCTTGTTGAGATCACGATAATCAACACACACCCTCGTCTTACCATCCTTCTTTGGTACTGGTACCACATTAGCTAACCAAGTGGGATACTGAGTGACCCGAATGACCTTTGCCTCCAGTTGCTTTGTGATTTCTTCTTTAATCTTCACACTCATATCAGTCTTGAACTTTCTTAACTTTTGCTTGACAGGAGGGAATGTAGGGTCGGTTGGCAATTTATGATCTACCAAATCAGTACTCAAGCCCGGCATGTCGTCATACGACCATGCAAAGACATCTTTGTATGCAAATAGTGTTTTGATTATTTCTTCCTTGATTTGCGGTTCCAGATGCACACTTATCTTGGTTTCTCTGACATTATTTTGATCCCCTAAATTGATTGCTTCGGTTTCATTCAAATTAGGCTTGGGTTTTTCTTCGAAGTGTTTTAGTTCTCTACTGACTTCCTCAAATGCCGCCTCTTCATCGTATTCTGTTTCATCATCACCCTCTACTTCTTGGATCGTTATTTCAGAATTAGATTGACTTTTAAGATTTGGCTGAAAATTCCTCATGCATGTCATGTCATTGAAACCAGCATAAAAGGAACTGTACAAAAAGAAAAGCAAAAACAAAAATGAAACGCTATCAGGATTAATGGAAAACGGGAAATTGTATTTCATTGAAAATAAAAGGATAGGAGGGTTTGTACATCAAAACAAGCAAAAAACAAAAAAATCTGGATTACAACCCTGGAATAACCCAGATAGCAGAAAGGAAAACAAAGCAAACTACCAAAACTCCTTTCGGGCGGGGAGAGGAGTAGCTTTCCAATTGCTAAGCTTCACATTTGGCCCAACGAGCTGCACATCGGCATTACTGGAACCTTCCCCGATTTCTACCATATTAACCTCATCAAACAAACTCTGGAACCTCTTGATCAACTCTTCATCAAAGTCGACCACAGGTTTTGGGACCGCTGATATTGGGCGTTTTGCGACCCCTGGCTTGACAAAAGACTTGGAGATATGTGGAACAGGCTTAGGAAGTGACCATGCCTTTCCTTTCAAACTTTTAGCCTTTTTCACGTCCTTCCCTGTGAGTGTAAATCCCAAACCAAATGTACCAAAACTTTCACGTGGACACACTGGATGCACAATACCCTGCAGAGATGAACCCAGACCTTTGCCCGGCAGAAAACCATTCTTCAACATTTCATTTGCTACCATGACAGACGCGGATGGTATCTTCGGACCTAGGATGCATTCTCCTTCGGGAATTTTTCCGACAGACACTGTTTCGAACATTTAGTAAACCCAAGGCCCTTTATCATCTTCAACTTCAATAAATGGAATGATTGTGTCATTGTAAGCAGATAAGTTCTCATCACCGTGCACAACTATTTCCTGTCTGTCCCATTCGAACTTTACCATTTGATGCAGAGAAGACGGGATTGCCTTGGCAGCGTGGATCCAGGGCCTGCCCAACAACAAGTTATAAGAGGCAGCCACATCTAGCACTTGGAACTCCATAGTGAACTCAACCGGCCCTATTGACAAATTTAGCATTATATCACCGACAGAATCTTTCCCTCCTCCATCGAAGCCTCGAACGCATACATTATTAATGTGGATCCTTTCGGTGCCAATCTTCAACTTTTGCAAAGTGGACAGAGGGCAAATATTCACACTAGAACCGTTTTCCACCAGTACCCTTGAGACAGCAAAATCCTCGCACTTCACTGTGAGATAAAGAGCTCGATTGTGTTCTGTACCCTCTATAGGGAGTTCATCATCTGAGAAAGTGATCCTGTTCGCTTCGAAAATCTTGTTAGCAATCTTTTCCAAGTGGTTCACCGTGATCTTATCAGGAATATGGGCCTCGTTCAAAATCTTCATCAGGGCTTTACGGTGTTCATCTGAATGTTTCAGCAAAGACAGAAGAGAGATCTGAGCTGGTGTTTTCCTCAACTGTTCTACAATAGAATAGTCTTGCATTTTCATCTTTTTCAGGAATTCCTCAGCCTCTTCTTCGGTGACCGGCTTTTTTACTGGGATGTGGCCGTCCTTGGATGGCTTGGTTTTCCTCAGTTCTTCTGGGGTAAAACATCTCCCGGAAGAGGTAAAACTTCTTCCTCTACTTCTTTCCCTTTGTACGTTACTATCACCTGTTTGTAATTCCACGGGACGGCCTTTGTGTCAACCATTGGCAACTGGGTCACTGGCTTAATAATAACGGGGGTAACACGAGCCCCTTCCACGATTATGACAGGCTTGCCCGGGGCCCCTGGCACGACCACCTTTTGCCTCTCCTGGTTCGCTTCAACATCAACCGGAGGCCCTTTCACGACCAATACAGAAGGCTTCACGTTGAGCGCGCTTGGCTTCTCCGATACCCCTTTAATCGCCAAGGACATTGCTTTTGTAGAATCTAGAGCTTTGATTGGATTACTTTCACTAGCCCGGATCATCATGACAGACTTGGAAAAGTTTTTGGGCTCCCCATCTTTATGAACTATCTCGATCATATGTGTCTCTACATGGGTCAGCAACGGATTTTGGTTGATGTTTGGCGCCTCCGGGCTCTGGACCACAATTTGATTTTTATCAATAAGCTCTTGGATCGCCCTCTTCAAATGCCAACACTTCTCTGTGTCGTGCCCTGGGGCATCAGAACAATATGTTCATCTAAGGGAGTAATCAAGGTTCCTTGGAGGCGGATTTGGTATCTTGGGCTCAATTGGCCTCAAAACGTCCAACTGCCTCAACCTCTGAAACAAACTGGTATAGGACTCTCCAAGAGGGGTGAAGGTTTCTTTCCGCTGTTGCCTCTCTTTTCTGTAATCTGGCCTTGGTCAAAAACTTGGACCAGTAGGGTTTTGGTATGGTTGTGGTGGTGTATAAATATTTTGTGGAGTTGGAGCACGTCATTGCGGGTAAGAAGGGGGTTGAGCATATGACTGTGTGTGGTGAACATGGTATTGGGGTAGCTCGACAGAATATCTAGGTTCTTGTGGCGGGAGATAGTGCTGAGATGGATTATATGGAGCTTGGGTGTAGGCTTGAGGTTGGGGTCGAGTTTGGGTGTACTGGTGAGGCGGACCCCTTGGGCCACGCCACAATCCAGAGACAAACATAGCGACATCTTCTTTCTTCTTTTTGCCTAACAGGCTTCCGGTGCCACTTTGAATTGCCTGTGTGGTCGCTTTTATGGCAGAGTAGCTCATGATCTTGCTTGACTTGAGTCCCTCTTCCACCATTCCTCCCATCTTTACCACATCGTTGAAGGACTTACCTATGGCTGAGATCAAATGGCCAAAGTAAGTGGGCTCTAGGGCTTGAAGAAAGTACTCGACCATCTCATCTTCCTCCATTGGAGGGTAGACTCGTGCAGCTTGTTCTCTCCATCTGAAACCATATTCCCTAAAGCTTTCATTGGGCCTCTTCTCTACCTTGGTCAAAGATAGGCGATCCGGGACAATGTCTATATTGTACTAAAAGTGCCGAGCAAAGGCCTGAGCCAAGTCATCCCATGTGTACCACCTGCTAGTGTCTTGGCGGGTGTACCACTCTAAAGCTGCCCCACTCAGACTCTGACTGAAATATGCCATTAATAATTCATCTTTCCCACCGGCGCCTCTCATATTGCTGCAGAAGCCTCTCAAATAGGCCACGGGATCTCCATGTCCATCGTACGGGTCAAACTTGGGCATCTTGAACCCAGCGGGCAGTTGAACATCCGGAAATAAGCATAAATCCTTGTAAGCCACACTTACTTGGCTTCCTATCCCTTGCATGTTCTTCAAAGATTGCTCTAGGCTCTTCACTTTCCTGAACATCTCGTCCTGCTCCACATTCCGGGATGGTTTCTCAGTTTCGACAAGAGGTTCAAAGTGAGGGGCATGGGAATAAGGATCCGCGACTTTGAAAGTTGGTTCCGGAACATAATATTGGGTATCTGGAGCTTGGAACGCGGGTTCACTAGAAGATCTATGAAGGGTAGCTCGTGGAGGGGCTACGAAAACAGGAGCGGATGTCGGAGCAGGGTATGCAGTTATTTTGGGTGGTGGAGCATGAAAGGTTTGGGACGAGGTGCCAGGGCAGTGGCGATAAGGGGTAAAGCCTGGTGCGTGCTGAGGGGAAAGATCAATGGTAATGGGATCTTGGGCTTGTGACAGTGGTGGGATGAAAGCGGGATTTTCTAGGTGGTTAGCGGGGAATGAAGGTGGAGGATGCCCCCTGACCCAGGCTTGATACATTTCTGCCATTTGATGCTTCAACCTGTAGACCTCCTCTTTCAATTCAGACTCCGATTCTACAATCTCCCTTGGCGGGTCGACAACACCCGTGTCCAATTCTTTGCTAGTCATGACTGCCTTGCACTTTGATCTAGTGTTACAAGGGTGACTTGCCAGGATGCCAACAAACTAACCACCTAAAACAAAACCTGTATATGAGCATACAAAAACTTGGTCAGTTTTAAAAGCAATTTACAGATAGTTAATCGCACATTGGGTATGCAATGCACCTGAGCAGTTAACGTTCCTAAATGCTTTGCGACGGCTCGTATGTTTCATCCCGGCTTTTCCAAATTCTCCAATCCTGATTTTCCCTCTCTCCTTTGCTATGTTTCGCTCTTTTAATACTTATTCTTTCCTCTTTTCTTTAGTTCGACCCCTCTTTTCTTTCTTCCCTCATTTTCTCTCTTTTTCTCTCTCTTCTTTTCTATTTTCTTTTCTATTTTCTTTTAAGAATATGATCGAATCCTATGGGGATTGCCTACGTATCATGACGCCGCATGAATCAGATCATTATGTAGTTCATAGAAATAGATACGAAATAATTTATTTCATCAATAAAAGACATCTTTTTGGATTTTCTATTGCAAGGACTAAAAGTAGCGATGACTGCAAAAGGAAAATCTACAGACTCGAAATAAAGTAATAGACAACCTTGACAAAGACGAACAAGACTCGGAGAAAGTAAAATACAGACTACTAAAGGAAATCAAAAATACATAAGAGCCTCCACTGGTACTCCGGAGGCTTGCGGGACATCAGCCGGTCTCCGCACGGGCCTGCGGGCAATATCTTCTTGAAGGCGGTCTAGGTCAACCATCACCTGTCGGACGAATGTCATTACAGAAGCAAAAAATATAGACTTGGTCATGTCTTCACATTCATGGCATTTCATTACAACATAATCAGCTATCTCTTTAATCCTCATTCTGATGACACCCTTTTCTTGAAGCAAACGTCCAATCTGCTGGGCCCGAGCCTCTAACACTTGTGTATCTGTGTTGCTTTGGTCTTGTAACTGCTTCAGGCTTTCTTGTAGTTGGTAAATCAGTGCATAGCAATGCTCTCTTTCTGTCTTGAAATCCTTTGTTTGCCTGATCATTTCATTTTCCAGGGCAACCAGCTTTTTCTGTAAAATTGCTACTTCTTTGTCATATTTCTGCTTCAACTGGTGGGCTAATCTAGCGTGTTCTTCCGCACCTTTGGCCAGCTTTGCTTGAGCGTTGAACAAGTCCCCTTCGACCTTTGTCAAGTCAAAACCGTAATCATGCACTTTCCTCCTCAGGTTGGTTATAATTTTCTCATCTCTCTCACTTTTTGCTGGTGTCTCGGCGGCTATCTTCATTCTCTGGATCTGGGCTCGAAGGGCTTCATTTTCCTTGGCCAACCTCTTCTTTTCCCCTTCATCTTCAGCTGCCTGCAAACTACTATCAAATTTGATTTTTTCAATCTGTTCTTCTAGCTTGTTTATAGTAGTTCGGTATTCCTTTTCTTTAGCCAACCAAACCCATTGCTCTCGTGCTCCATCGGTGAATTGTTGGACATGGGGCCTTTTGGCGGGCTGTTCTGGCTCTTGACCGACCCAACTTCTTTTCCTGTACCACGTGGCGTAGTTGGATCCTACTTCACCTATGGACAAATCTCGTACTTGAGTCTGTGGTTCCAGGAACCTGCATTGGTGCCAAATCTGGCGAACCCTTTCTTCTGGAAACGTGGCTTTCGGGCATATTTCAATAACATGAGGACTCAAATCTTCGTCATAGGGGATTGTTTGGTATCTGCCCAACTGGCGTAGGACCCGATGTGGGGCATATGGCTGAATACTCCGAAGACCTATTAATAAAAGAAAGCACATTCCGGCGGACATGTAGATAACTTCGTCGACCGGGAGCCAACCAAAAGCCCACTCAATTCGATTTGCATTTAAAGAACCCAAATACGCGAACCATGCCTCAGTACCTTCTTGAAACTCATGACCGTTTACTCGATTTTCATATTGTTCGATGCAATTGAGTCCGGTCAGACCGTAGTTCATGTAACCTGGGCGATGACAAAGATGTTCTACCAACCACATTTGTAAAAGCAAGTTGCAACCCTCAAAAAATTTTGTCCCGGCTCGACAAGCGGTTAAAGCTCGGTAAATTTCTGCGAGAATCATCGGTATGATAGTGCCATTGGCCCTTTTGACCATAAAGTTGGCCACTCCTGCGAGCCCCAATTCTATATGTTTGTCACTCCTTGGGCATATCAGAGTACCTAAAAATGCCACCACAAAGGCCAGACCCCTACGTGCTTCCCATTTGTCTTTATTTCCCTGATGATTCAAACCAGTGTCCGGAGTCTCAAATCCGTGGGGGTCCCCATATCGGCTGTATAAGAAACGGAATGTGCAGAATCCTCCGGCTAAATTTTCATCTTTAACCTGCCGGCTAATACTGAGGAGGTCCAAAAACTTATGAGGGGTTACAGTTCTTGGTGCTACTGGATATTGATGCCTTAACTTCCCTTCGAAACCAGCATAACCTGCTACCTCCTCTAGTGTAGGGGTCAACTCGAAATCGGAGAAGTGGAAAACATTGTGTGTCGGGTCCCAAAACAGTATCAAAGCTTCGATTATATCAACCCTTGGTTTAATTTCCAGAAGACCAGTGAGCCCACCTAAAGCCTTTGTCACAGAACGCTTGCTGACCTCCCCCAGGTCGTTCCACCACATATGGAGTCCTAGTGGAATCTCGTCTATGACTCGAAAAGGTATATTTTCAACAGTGCTCATCCTGCACATTTTATTTAAGGTGACCGGTTAAAAACAAGTGATTTTTGATTTTTATTTTTATTTTCGGCCCCAAAAGAAAGATTATTTGTGCAAAATAAAACTCAAACAACTCAAGGCCACCTTTGCAAATACGGCCCTTCAGCCCTTCAGAAATGAAGATTTTAAAGCTGTGCTTGCTAAGTGGCCAAAATTAGGAAAAGAGCCATAGGTGGCTATTCTGGTAAAACAAACTTCCTGCGTCCCGTCGGGACGTTTCTGGCTATTTGGACAGAAAATGACATGCCCTAAATTTATTTATGACAAAACGATGCATTTTCATATTTTCTGGTTATTTTTGCAAAAATGGTGCCGGACCCGATGAATGTTGCCTACGTATCTCACATCCGGTGAGAATCAAACCCGCATAGTTCGGTCAATTTTGATGCACAGAAATATATGATTTGTTTTGAAATGATTTTCTCTTCTTTTTTTTTTGTCTTTTTTTTTTGGTAGAGCAACGGGATTTTTTTTGAAATATCAGGATTATCAAAACCGGGCATTTTTCTATCCTACCTCACTCTTGGTTTTTCTTTTTTTTTCTTTTTTTTTTTGATTTTCTTTCCTTACTCTAGAAACCGATCAACATACAAGCCAAGCAAATTAATGCACAAGTAGCACGTAAAGGATGCATCATGATGGTCTTTTAATTTTCGGGTGCACCTATCCTAGACGGACCCAACCCATGTGTTGAGTCCCCTAAGTCAAATGCACATGATGCCAGCAAACGCGCCTACTAGGGATCCGGCATGAGGCTGTGTTACTCTAAGTTTTAAATCCTGGGTGTATTGTTCTAGACCTGGCTTACCCGAGCGGACAACTCGAGCCGGGGGGGAGGGGGGCAGCGTACCGAGAATACAGAAGCTTTACCGGCTTTGCAACTTGTCCGAACCTCGTTCTAAAATTAGGATATGACTCTAACAGAAAAGAAGTCACGCGAAGCGCATGCTCCCCAGAAGATTTAGAAGACTCAGAGAGAAGGAGGGTTTCGTAGCAATTTATATACAGTTCAAACAATATCAAAGCGGTAAAAAGCGGCATTTAGCACATTAGGTTCAAACACGTAAAAATCAGATAATAGATAAAAGCCAAGTATAACAGTTATTCTAAGCTCGAATTCTGAACCCTGAACCAGAGATTCTGGGTTCGATCCCCAGCAGAGTCGCTAGAGCTGTCACACCTCCTTTTTCCCGAAGGCGGGTAGGGGATAAGGGAGTTTTTCCAATTAAAGTGACAATATTCGAAATGGAATTATTTATTAAATGAGAGTCGCCACTTGGGATAATTTATGGTGTCCCAAGTCACCGGTTTATTTTAAATCCCAAATCGAGAAAATTTGACTCTATTTATGGTCCGCGAACACAGAAGACCGGGTAAGGAATTCTGTTAACCCGGGAGAAGGTATGAGGTACTCCCGAATTTCGTGGTTTTAGCACGGTCGCTCAACTATCAATAATCGGCCTAATTATCTGATTAATACATATTTATAACCTATTGTGCATTTTAGCTTTTTAACCACTTTTAATTATTTATGGAGTTTATTTGAATAAGTCGTGATGTCGCGCACTCATTGGTTTTTGTACACATTGCGAATCGCACCACGTGAAACATACCCACGATTTACAACGTGTTGATTTTATTATTAACATTTGAAGTTATAGTCGAGTCACGTGAAACGCACACTCGAATTGGGATTTGCGTATCATGACTATGTCACGGGAACCGTACCCATAGTCACGATGATTTATTATTAATCGCACCTAAAGCACACTACGATTGTTCATGAATTATTTATTTCCTTTTTTTTTCCTAAGGTTTGAGAATATTGTAAGATCAAGAGTCATGAATATTGGATTGGTTGTGGAGAAGATGTATAATTTTAACTATTTGGATTAACAAAAATTGCATTCTTTCAATTAACGATACTAATGGCCTATTCCTGACGGATGAGCACTAAACATTTTGGAACCCAATCTCTTTTATTTTATTCTTAACACTTATGAATAACTCTGTAGATGAAACAAACCCATCACAATAACCAAATAAGTAATTCAAACTTCACGTTCTAACTAGCTACAGAAGCAATTACAACTTCTGTCTTTCTATTTCCCTAGCAGATTCACAATTCACAAGGAGGCAACTATCATTAATCATACAGCTCAAAACAGAAACTACTTGGAATAAGTTTAATCCTGTAAGTTCATCTTAAGCATGAATCACTGCTTTTAGGAAGCGGGTTCTGTTAACAAACCGTATCAATTTAATCAACCATTACTTAACAATTTTGACATTTAATTGAAACATGTATTGCATCATCAGATATTCATCAAAGAAGGAAACTTAGGCAGATTTGGAAACTAAACAGACCAGATCTAAAAGATCAATCACCCACTGAATATAAACAACTAATGTTTTATTCCCAAACTCGAAATGAAGGATAACAGATGAAGATCCACATACCTAAATAGTAGAAAATGAATGAACTCAACCAAATAAAGGTCTGAAATTGTTGAAATGAAACTCAGTAACTTGAAGCAAACGTGTCCAGCAGCAGTCGATACCGATTTGAGAGTTTAATCTTTCTTAAAAACCCAGGGATTAACCAACAAAATCAACAGAAAACCAAATAGCTCTTTGAACCTGCAGATCTAAACTAACATTTTTTGGCATTTTTAGTACTTTCAACTGTTGTTCTTATGTTTTTTTTAGCTACCCTTGATTTCAAATCTAAAGAAAATGAAATTGCAGATGGTGAGGCGAGTCCATGAGTATGGTGTCTGAGAGAGGTGAGAGTGAAAGAGTGAGAGGCAGAGATGGGGTTTGTCCGTTTCTTTTTCTCTATCCCTCAATAGCAAAAAAAGGTCATATGAACAAACAGAAAAATTCAAATTCATTACAAATTGGGACCAGTATAAGGATAATGGTAATTGATGAATAAACTCAAAGTCAGAATTTTAGCTTCTTAACGCAAATACAAACACATCACAGCTGAGCAATTAGTGTAAATAAATCTTATATCAATTAACATGTATACATGAAATTAAACATGGACACAAAATGCGATTCAGATCTTCAAGTGAACATCCTAGTAGAGAAATGCAGAGGTTGATCAGAGGAATGGATTCAAACTAATTTAGCCTTTAAGCACACCAGATCTAACAGCGTAAAGCAACAAACAACTCCAGCTTCATTGATGATTTCAAGTCAAAGTAACAGAGACGTATGAACATACCTATGAGCAGAACACAGCTGAAATTGGACCAAATAAAGGTCAGAAAAATCAGAGAGAATTCAGCTATGTAGATACAACAGCTTCAACAACGACAAAGAGAAATCTGCACTTCAAAAGGCAGCTTCTCGAGCAGCAACGAGCTCACAAACATCTCAGTCGAAGTCCAGTTTTCAACTCAAAATCCAGAGTGAAAAGAAGAGACGGAATATTTTTTTTTTATTTTTAGACAGTAATCAAAATAAATGAACCGACGAACACTGACCGTGTTTCTTCTCTTTCTGTATTTTTGTTTTGAAACTAAACCAGAAAAATAAAATAAAATAAAAAGAACGAAGACGAACCACTCAAAAGAAAAAGAACATTGTTTCTTTTTTTTCAGAACCCTAGCTTTCCTTTCCGATTTTCCTCTGAAATTTTTTTTGTTCAAAAAAAAACCCACCCCCACAAATCTCTTAACATCCCTATATATACCCGAAATTTTCATACCCTTTTTTCTTTCTTCAAGTCATGCCCAAAATTCCTCTTTCCGTCCGAAAAATCCGCGAGAATCCGATTCTCTTTCTTGTGAACCAAATTGGACAAATGGAGGTCTAGGATCTTGAATCTCTAAGATCCTACGACCACCATTCATCCGAGATTGTTCTCAATACCAAAAGCGCGTGAAGCCTAAGGGAGAGAAGAATCTTTCTGTCAGAGGTCGTTACGGGACGGGTGACGTGGAGGAGGGAGGGTTAAGGAACCACGTGCGTGAGTTGGAGGTAGAGTGAACTCGTTTGAGTTCAAGCGAGTTCGGTCGACGGAGGGAGAGAAAAGGGGGTGGGCGCCGCTTGGTTAGGAATTAGGTTTAGGGTTCTGGGGGAGGGGAAACGCATAATAGGCTTTTTATATGGGGGGTGAGAGTGTACTGTGTCCGTTGGATGCGATGGATTGAACGGTCGAGATCGATCCGTCCAAAACGACGTCGTTCGCACTTAGTGGTGAGACTGGACCGGGTGAGGGGCTGGGCTTGGCGGAATTCAGGTGAGTGTTTTGGCCCAGATTTAAACCCAAACCGAATTTCCTTCTCTTTTTCTTTTTCCTTGATTTTAAATAAAATTAATTAATCAAAAACCTAAATTAAGTATTAAATCAATCTAATTTGTAGGAATAAACCTAGTTATCTATTTTACCATTAATTAATTTAGACTAATGAAGGAAGAATTACTTAATTTGCGATTAAAAGCTAAAAATACAAAAACGACCCATATTTTGTGATTTTCTGTTTAATAATGCAATTAACTTATGTAATTAAATCCTAAATGCAACTAAACCTAAAGTGTTATGCATGAAATACTTTTAGACATTTTGGTGTTTTTCTTATGATTTTTAGAATGTTAAATATGCAAATAAATGCAAGAAACAATTAACCGAAAATCTCTACAAATTCTGTAAAACCTAAAACAATTAAGAAAAAAATCTATTTGTGAATTTTGTAGGAATATTTTAGTCGGGCAAAAATCACGTGCTCACAGTCCCCTTTCCAGAGACTCAAGGTAGATCTGTCGGCATTCACAGACCTTGAAGTCCCCCTCTACTTTTTATGTCACTGTTGTTTTCTTTCATTCAGACAGTTATATTTCTTCCAGACTATTACTTGTAGTAAATTCTAGAATGCTCATGAATTGTGACTCCAGATCCGGGTGATAGTAGTTAATACAGTTTTATAAAATTCCGCACCTCTTATATTTCAACTTAGTTAATTATTGTTATTTACTGAATGGTAATAAGGAATTGGTTTAACGATTTTCTAACGTTGGCTTGCCTAGTAAGTAAAATATTAGGCGCCATCACGGTCCCATCGGTGAGAAATTTCGGGTCGTGACACCAACCATCACCGTGAGTTATAAAGTAATAAAAGAATGTTCGGGGAGTTTTATTTTAGGGAACGGATTTCTAAAAGTTAAAATAACTGGTTGGGTCATTACAGTATATTCGGTCCTCGTTATCATTCCATGTATTCAATTAAAGTTCGTGACTAAGTACTACCAGTCTTGGGAAGTTGCATATTCATATTTTTTTCGCTGTCAGTTTTGATTATTTATTTAATTCAAAAAAAAATGGCTTCAAAATGTAATTGAAATCGGCTTACCTAGTCTTAGAGACTAGGTGCCATCACGATACCTGTGGTGGAATTTTGGATCGTGACACATAATCGGTTCAGGGTCAGGAACCAAATAATTCCTATCTAGAAATATGAATGTGTTATATGATTAAATTATTCCACCACAATGCACAAAGATGGATCCCCAAATAAGGCTAAGGATATGTGTTGGTAATCCCAACAATAGGGGGAGAAAATGGGCAGCTAAAAAAGTAATGCATGTAATGAATTATTATGAGTACATCTAGATTCTCGTATGAGAAAATGTAAACTTGAAGTTCAAGTGATAATTCATTTGTAAAATATTGCCAGACGTATTTGTTGACCCAAAGCTAAATTTCATATTCAACTGCTAATGCTCCAAATAAAATAAAGTTCATAATGAATAGAGTCTATGGCATGCATGAAGCATAATAGACTAATCGGTTCCAACGATAAAACTCCTTGAAGAAGGAGAGGAGCAAATATTCAAGATGGACATAATAAGAAGGCATGTGCACTAGAAGAGCACCACGACATAACACTTCATAAGACCTCATGGAAGAGGCTCAGGTACCTAAAAATAATAAGATAAACAGATCTCAATAAGTTATGTCTTTATTGGGTAATAGTAGAACTGATATAAAATGATCGTCGACGATATTGTTAGTATAATGTAACGCTCAATATTATTAATGTTGACGAGGATCTTGAGCTCAAATCTGTCATGGAATTTGGACAGATAAATGATTGGCTAAATGAAAAATACACAATGAAAATTGATTTCACATTAAAAATATGAAGTTGGACGGATAGTCCCAACACCTGGAAGTATAAAGTCAGTGAAGGTATAAATGTGTTCTTGTGCAAAAAAAGGTCAAGTCGATAGACAAAAAGACGACTTGTGTCACAAGAAGATTTGTAAATATACTGGCATTGATTATATAGAGACATGTTCTCCTGTGGTGAATGTCGTCATTTCAGGTTTTAATCTGGAAATACAAGAAAAACGTGATATGCGTATAATGGAAATCATTGAAGGATTTAAATTGTTCTGAAGCATATTAAGGTTTCCAAGAAATTTATTAAATAAAGCTTCAAAAATCCTTGTACGGATTTATACAATCAGGGCGCATGTGGTATAATCACCTGAGTGAGTACCTGTTGAAAGAAGGGTACAAAAATGATTCAATTTGTCCTTGTGTCTTTATAAAAAGATCTAGATCTAAATTTGTTATAATCGCCATGTATCTTGATGATTTAAATATCATTGGATCTCCTAAGGAGCTTCCTAAAGCAGTAGACTATTTAAAGAAAGAATTTGAAATGAAAGATCTTGGAAAGATAAAATTTTATCTTGGTCTATAAATTGAGTATATGAAAGATGGAATTTTTGTCCATCAATCAGCATACACTAAAAAGATTTTAAAGCGATTCTATATGGATAAAGCATAACCATTGAGTATCCTGATGGTTGTGAGATCACTCGATATAAATAAAGATCCATTCCGACCTCATGAAAATAATGAAGAGCTTCTTGGTTCCGAAATACCATATCTTAGTGCAATTGGTGCACTAATGTATCTTTCTAGCATTACAAGGTCTGACATAACTTTTTCAGTTACTATCTTAACAAGATATAGCTCTGCTCCTACAAGGAGACATTGAAATGGAATCAAACACATATTGCGGTATTTAAAAGGGACTACCGATATGGGATTATTTTATGGCAATGATTGCAGTCCCGATCTTGTTGGTTATGCCGATATTGGGTATTTATCTTACCCAGACAAGACTCGATCTCAAACAGGCTATGTGTTTACATATGGAGGCGCTGCCATATCTTGGCGGCCGACTAAGCAATTCGTGGCTACTTTATCTAATCATTCTGAGATAATTTTTATTCATGAAGCAAGTAGAGAATGTGTATGGTTGAGGTTTATAATACACCTTATTCGAGACAAATGTGGTTTGAAGTGTGACAAACTACCAATAATTTTGTATGAAGACAATGCAACATGCATAGCCCAATTGAAGGGAGGATTCATAAAAGGGGATAGGACAAAGCACATTTCACCAAAGTTATTATTCACACATGATCTTCAAAAGAATGGTGATATCAATGTGCAACAGATCCATTCAAGTGATAATATGGCTAATTTGTTCACCAAATCTCTACCGACGTCAACCTTCAAGAAACTAGTGTACAAGATTGGGATGCGAAGGCTCAAGGATATGAATTGATGCTT
Organism: Nicotiana tomentosiformis; assembly: GCF_000390325.3. Lineage (NCBI taxonomy): Eukaryota > Viridiplantae > Streptophyta > Magnoliopsida > Solanales > Solanaceae > Nicotiana > Nicotiana tomentosiformis. The sequence continues at coordinate 15,495,545 of NC_090818.1, forward strand.
TCATCAGGCGGAGGTAATACGCGTTGTATTCTTTTTTCCTTACAAGATTTTGTCCCACTGTGTTTTCCTTGAAAGGTTTTTAACGAGGCAACCAAAAGGCATATTTCTAAATATGTACTCTTTTTTCTTCACTGGGATATTTTCCCTTAGGGTTTTTTCCTAATAAGGTTTTAACGAGGCACATTATCTATGGACATCCAATGGGGGGTGTTATAAGAAAAATCAAAGTATGGTGGATGTCTACTCTTCCTCGATGATCTTCTCAAATACTTAATGATATATTCAATGACATATTTCTATGCTTAATGACATATTTTTTTTCACTTTTTATGCCTATATAAAGGCTTTGTAATAGATAGAAAAATACACACAATTGAAGAAGAAATAAGAATCTGTCCTCTCTTTCTCTCTATATCTCTTAGCTTGTTTTTCTTTGTTGTATATTGTTACTTTGAGATATATTTTATAACATGGTTTACGTTTTACCATATATTTACATTTACAATAATAGGAAAAGATCACGTCCTACACTATTCTTGCGATACTCTTTTTTAATGAAAAGGAATGATTTGATCAATTAGTTTTATATGTTGGTATATATATGAGTTTGTCTTTTCTTAAAAGATATCTTTTATGCTAGATTACGTCCAGAAATTTCAGCTTATGTACATATTGCTTCCTCTACCAATATGTTCTTTAATCTGTTTTAAAAAGAATTATAACTTTTAAAATTTAGTAGCGATTTAATTTTATCCTTAATGAGATTTCTATAACTTGTTTTAGATTACAAATTTTAAAAGTTTATTTTTAAATTTTTTTTGTATCTATTCAAATTTTGCCACATCAAATGAATCGGAGATAATACTTATTTAGTGGCACAATTCAAATATCACGTTATATTACGATCGGTACTTGTCATATCAATATATTAGGGTTGCCTTTTGTTATTTAGTGGCATTATTCAAATATCACGTTTTAAATTGCAATTGGTACTTGTTCTGTCAATTTTCCTTTATTTTAGTACTAGGTGGGAATAACACGGACATAAGTGGTTAGGATATTATAGATATTTTCTTTAACATGAGTGCGAATATGAAAATGGGCCGAGACCCGTGTTTACGAAAAATATGAAAATAGGCTAAGACCCATATTTTTATGATGTTGAAATGAGGTGTCACATGGTGACTTTTCAATTGAAAGAATTATATTCAAAAATTTTATTTGAAAGGATTTTTATTCAAAAAGAAGTATATAAAAGAATTATATTTGAAAAAGAGTTATATTCGTAAGAATTATGTGTGAAAGGTATTTAATTGAAGAACTTGATTTAACTGGGTGTAATTGTATTTATCAATTATTGAACAATATTAATGGTGATTTTATTGTCTTACTGTGTACATCACTGGTTGTTTTATGTTGCCCTTGACTGTACCTCGTCTCTACTCCATTGAGGTTAGTCTTGATACTTACTGGGTACCGACCATGGTGTACTCATACTACACTTCTGTACATTTTTATGCAGAACAAGGTATTGGAGATATCGAACTTGAGCAAAGTTAAAGCGGGATCGTAAGGATTCAAGGTAGAGCTGCTTGGTTGTCGCAGTCCCTTGGAGTCTTTTCATTTCATTGTACTGTTAATTTTTAATCAAACAATATTGTATATTCGGTCCTCGTGATCATTTTATGTATTCAGTTAGAGTTCATGACTCACTACTACCGGTCTTGGGAGGTTGTATATTCATGTTTGTTCCGCTGTTAGTTTTGATTAACTATTTAATTCAAAAAATAAATATGGCATTAAAATATAATTAAAATCGGCTTACCTAGTTTTAGACACTCACTTATGTAATTAACTTATATAAGTAGCTATCTACACTTGTCCCGAAAACTTAATTATCTATTTTTGTTATACTAAGAGCGAAAAATCTCGTAGCGACATATCATTCGCCTTTTTAAATTATTAGAAATAGATTTTACATTGATCAAAATTGTAAGTTAATTATTTTTCTAATATTTAAAAATTAAAAATCAACTAAATTCTTTTAAAAAATTGTTAAATCTTCCTTTATTTAAACGATATAGGAAATCCTAATATGTAGGATTACTAATCCCACTCCAATTAAAGTTTTCAAATGTATGTATTTGGTTACGTTATCACTCGATGTAGTCACGATTTTGACATTTCACTTGAACATATTCGATTGATTTAAATTTTTACACTCTAATAAATTGACTAAAGAAATAATTAAGTTTTAGAATGTATTATAATAAAATGTTGATAGATTATTATACATTTTAAAAATAAATTGTATATGAAGAAAATCATAAAACATAATATTTATATTGGATGAAAATAAAGTTATAATTAAACATTATTATAGTTACCATTAAAAATAAAAATTTTAAAATTAACTAATATTAAAAATTTTAATCAACAAAAAATATTTTCCTTAACATTGAGAACAATAATTAAGTCTTTGAATCAACTAACTACTTTTCATAAGATATTCTCACAAAGTCCTTAGAAATTAGAAAGGCATATGCACATGTGTAAAGAGCAAGATTTCGAGCTAGCTAAATAGGAATAATATTAATTATCTTCAGGAACTTATAGCTAAAGATTTCTTCTCCTCTTTGTCATCTGCCGGAGCGACTTAATTCCAAGCATTATTATATACTTCATAACATGTTATTATACCTTCGTAGTCTGTAGCATTACCTGGCATGCAAAAAGTGTAATATTAACATCGTTAGAGCGTTTTAAAGTATTTAAAACTTACCGAAATCTTCAGAAATACTACGGTTGGTAAGGAAAATATTTTTTAGTTTCCATATTTGGTTCATCAAAATATTTTGGAAAAAGGAAACATGATCCTTCATGCATTAACACTCATGATCCTTCACAATATTACGGTTGGTAAGGAAAATGGCTTTCTTGATGAAAGTAGGGAAATCAAATTAAATTTCATAAATAGTATTTTTTTTTTGGAATACTAATTGTCTTCTTCCTATCACCAATACTCTAATCCCATTACTAGGAGTGTCAATGGATATTTAAAAACTGACCAAACCGACCGAACCGTACCGAACCAACTAATTTTTAGGTTTCTTTTTGTGATGACCCAAAAGGTTATCTTATCTTTTAGAACTCGAATCCGCGCTCTTAAGTCTTAAAAATCTCATTTCTACCCTTCTCAATTTGCGTGCGTATTCCGGGCAGGTTTTCAGAAAGTTTTTATGTTGAAAATTGATGAAAATAAGAATTTATGCCTTAAAAGTTAATTTTAATTGATTTCGGTTAATATTTTTGGTAAACGGGCCCGAATCCATATTTTGACGGTTCCGGTGGGTCCGTATCGAATTATGGGACCTCGGCGTATGCCCTTGTCACGACCCAAAATTTTCCACCGACGGGAGCGTGATGGTGCCTAACATTTCATGTGCTTGGCCAGCCAACGTTAGAAAATAGTTAAACCAATTCCTCATTTCCATTCCGTAAACAACAATAATTAACTAAGATGAAATATAAGAGGTGCGGAATTTTATAAAACTGTATTAATTACTACCACCCGGATCTGGAGTCACAATTCACGAGCATTCTAGAATTTACTACAAGTACTGGTAAGTGTCGAGCCTAACCTCGACGAAGTAGTGACGAAGCTAAGGCAAGGCACCTACAAATCAACCCGTACAATTTAACAGTGTATATACAAATAACATAAATGAAGAACTAAGTAGGAAATGTCGGGTGGGGAACATACTGAGGGAATACAAGATAATGAACTACAACAGAATAATCACCGGAGCATTCAATATACCACGAATCAAAAGGAATAGTGAATTCAGTAAGGAAAAATGCACGGCATCACCCTTCGTGCTTTTGCTCTCAATCTCACCATAAAATAAATAGAAACGACGCGGCATCACCCTTCGTGCATTAACTCTCATATCATGGCACGTCATCACCCTTCGTGCATTAACACTCACAATATGGCACGGCATCACCCTTCGTGCATTAACACTCACAATAAGGCACGGCATCACCCTTCGTGCATTAACACTCATAATATGGCACAACATCACCCTTCGTGCATTAACACTCACAATATGACACGGCATCACCCTTCGTGCATTAACACTCACAATATGGTACGGCATTACCCTTTATGCATTAACACTCTCTCTTACCATAATGCAATGCATAAATATCAACAGAGAGATAGAATAACAAGTACAAACCTTACTTCAACATTTGGTTCCATAACATCAATCTCAACTTTGAAATAAAAAGTCAATTATCACCAGAAAATTCGTAAACATGATAAGAACGATAAATTGAACAACACTAGTATAACACATCGCAATTAGGCATAGGAATGAGACAATATAAGAAAAACTGAGAAACATGGAAAACATGTAAATTGGCGGCGCATAAGTACTCGTCACCTCACATATATGTCGCTCACATGAATTTCACTTAGCAAGTAATCTAAGGTTCCTACTTCCCTCAAGTCAGGGTTAGACACAACACTTACCTCGCTCTGAAGACCACTTAATTCTCAATCACAGTTTTTCCTTTGGAATTCACCTCCAAACCACTCTTATCTATTCAAAAATGACTCAATAATATTAAATATTGCTTAAGAAATTAATTATATTGCATAAATTAAATTCTCCAAATTTTCCTCCAAAAGGTTGAAAAACCCGAGGTTCGGACCAAAATCCTTTTACCCATTTACCCCCGAGACCGGATATACAATTGGTTTTAGAATCCGATCTCAATTCAAGGTCTAAATCCCCAAAATTCAAAATTTCTAAGTTCTACCCAAAAATCCTAATTTCACCATAAAAATGCTAGATTCTAGGTTGAAATCTTGTTAAAGATGTAAAAGATTGAAAGAAAAGATTTAGGAATCATTTACCTATGATTTGGGGAAGATTTGGTCTTTGAAAAATCGCCTATTAAGGTTTAGGTTTTGAAAAATTGAAGAATGAATGAAAACTCCCCTCTAAGTCTAAAGTTATCAGCTGCGGATGTCGCATTTGCGACCTGAGCTTCGCAATTGCGAAGCTCGCAAATGCGAAGGGGTCATCGCAAATGCGAGATCCTTCACATTTCTGCTGCCTTCGCATTTGCGAAGAATATGCCGCATTTGCGACAATTGGCTCATCGCATTTGCGGGAAGAAATTCGCATTTTCGAACATACCCTTCCCCATACCCCCATCGCAATTACGAAGAAAATCTCGCAATTGCGAGAACATGCTGGCCGAAGCCTTCTTCGCAATTGCGATAGATACCTCGCAATTGCCAGGCCTGCTTATTTCGCATTTGCGAAGCCTGATCTCGCAATTACAAGATCAGAGGCCTACAACAAGTTCAGTTATACCAGCAAAATTTTCTAAGTTCAAAACATCCCGTGGCCTATCCGAAACTCACCCGAGCCCTCTGGGCTCCAAACCGAACATGCCCACAAGTCTAAAAACATCATACAAACTTGCTCGCACGATCAAATCGCCAAAATAACACCTAGAACTATGAATTTAGCACCAAATCAAATGAAAGTCTCAAGAACACTTTAAAATTCATATCTTCTCAACTGGACGTCCGAATCACGTCAAATCAACTCCGTTTCTCACCAATTTTCACAGACAAGTCTTAAATATCATAATGAACCTGCACCGGGCTCCGGAACCAGAATACGGACTCGGCACTAACAATGTCAAATATTAATCAATTCTTAAAAATAATTAATTTTCAGACTTTTAATTTTCATCAAAAATTCATAACTTGAGCTAGGAACCTCCGAATTCGATTCTGGGCATACGCCCAGGTCCCATAATTCGATACGGACCCACCGGGACCCTCAAAACGCGGATCCGGGCCTGTTTACCAAAAATATTGACCGAAGTCAAGTAAAATTAACTTTTAAGGCATATATTCTTATTTTCATCAATTTTCAACATAAAAGCTTTCCAGAAACTTGCCCGGACTGTGCACGCAAATCGAGGAGGATAAAAATGAGATTTTTAAGGCTTAAGAGCGCAGATTCGAGTTCTAAAACATAAGATGATATTTTGAGTCATCACATTCTCCACCTCTAAAACAACCATTCGTCCTTGAACGGACATAGAAAAGTACCTGGGCTGGTGAAAAGGTGGGGATATCTACTCCGCATATCGGACTCGGACTCCCAAGTAGCTGCCTCAATAGGCTGACCTCTCCATTGCACTCAAACTGAAGGGTAACTCTTTGATCTCAACTGGCGAACTTGCCGGGCTAGAATTGCAACCGACTCCTCCTCATAAGTCAAATCCTTGTCTAACTAGATAGAGCTGAAATCTAATACATGAGACGGATCACCATGATATTTCCGGAGCATAGACACATGGAATACCGGATGAACTTAGGATAACCCTGGAGGCAATGCAAGTCTATAAGCTACCTCCCCCCACTCTCTCGAGGATCTCAAATGGCCCGATATACCTAGGGCTCAACTTGCCCTCCTTCCCAAATCTCATAACACCCTTCATGGGCGATACCCGAAGAAATATTCTTTCTCCAACCATGAATGCAATATCACGAACTTTATGGTCGGCATAACTCCTTTGCCTAGACTGAGCTGTGCGAAGTCGATCCTGAAAAATCTTGACCTTATCCAAGGCATCTTATACCAAATCGGTACCCAATAACAGAGCCTCTCCCGGTTCAAACCACCCAACTGGCGACCTACACCATCTACCATATAATGCCTCATAGGGAGCCATCTGAATGCTTGACTGGTAGCTATTATTGTAGGCAAACTCCGCTAACGGCAAGAACTGATCCCAAGAACCTCCAAAGTCAATAACACAGGCGCATAGCATATCTTCCAAGAGCTGTATAGTACGCTCGGACTGTCCGTCCATCTGAGGATGGAATGTTGTGCTCAACTCAACCCGCGTACTTAACACACGTTATACTACCCTCCAAAAGTGTAAGGTAAACTGCGTACCTCGATCAGAAATGATAGACACGGGCACGCTGTGAAGACGGACGATCTCACGCATGTAAATCTCTGCCAACCACTCCGAGGAATAGGTAACTGCCACAGGAATAAAATGCGTTGACTTAGTTAGCCTGTCCGCAATAACCCAAACTGCATCAAACTTCCTCTATGTCTGTGGGAGTGCAACAACAAAATCCATAGTGATACGCTCCCACTTCCACTCAGAAATATCTAAGCTCTGAAGTAAACCACCAGGTCTATGATGCTCACACATTACCTGCTGGCAATTTAGGCACCGAGCTACATAGGCAACTATGTCCTTCTCCAATCACCTCCACCAATAATGGTGCCTCAAGTCCCGATACATCTTGGCGATGCCCGGATGAATAGAATACCGGGAACTGCGCGACTCCTCAAGGATCAACTCACGAAGTCCATCCACATTAGGCACACAAATACGACCCTGCATCCCCAAAACTCTGTCATCTCCAACAGTAACCTAGTTGGCACCACCATGCCGCACTGTGTCTCTAAGGACAAGTAAATGAGGATCGTCATCCTACCGATCTCTGATGTGCTCAAACAAAGAAGACCGAGCAACTGTACAAGCTAGAACACGACTGGGCTCGGAAACATCTAACCTCACGAACTGGTTGGCCAAGGCCTGAACATCCCATGCAAGTGGTCTCTCACCAACTGGAATGTATGAAAGGCTACCCATACTAACCAACTTTCTACTCAAAGCATCGGCCACCACATTGACCTTCCCGGGATGATACAATATGGTGATATCATAGTCTTTTAATAACTCCAGCCACCTCCTCTGCCTCAAATTGAGTTCCTTCTGCTTGAACAAATACTGCAAGCTCTGATGATCAGTGAATACCTCACATGGCACGCGGTAAAGATAGTGCCTCCAAATCTTCAGTGCGTGAACAATGGATGTCAGCTCTAGATCATAAACAGGGTAATTCTTCTCGTGAACCTTCAGCTACCACGAAGCATATGTAATAACCTTGCCACCCGGTGTCGTGGTCAAACCAGTCTTGAGCTTCTAAAAGCTTGCTTCACACTCGTCTGACCACCTAAATGGGGCAGCCTTCTGGGTTAATCAGGTCAACGGGGCTGCTATGGATGAAAACCCCTCCACAAATCGACAGTAATAGCCAGCCAAACCCATGAAACTACGGATCTCTGTAACTGATGTGGGTCTAGGCCAGTTCTAGACTATCTCAATCTTCTTAGGATCCACCTGAATACCCTCTATTGATACAACGTGACACAAGAAAGCAACTGACTCAACCAAAACTCTCATTTTGAGAACTTAGCATATAACTGGTTGTCTTTCAGAGTCTGAAGAACGATCCGAAGGTGCTGCTCATGCTCCTCTCAACTGTGGGAGTAGATCAAGATATCATCAATAAACACAGCCACAAGGGAATCCAAGTAGGGTTTGGACACCCGGTTCATCAAATCCATGAATGCTGCTGGGGCATTTTGTCAGCCCAAATGATATCACTAGAAACTCATAATGCCTCTACCGAGTCTGAAAGTTGTCTTAGGGACATCAGATACCCTAATCTTCAACAAATGGTAACCAAACCTCAAATCAATCCTCGAAAATGCCTTGGCATCCTGGAGCTGGTCAAACAAGTCATCAATTCTTGGTAGCGGATATTTGTTCTTAATAGTTATTCATAATCAATTACCGAATTGCCAATTAACCTCATGTTAATAAAAACTCTTGTTGTAAACCTTCACAATACTGATAACGAGATGCGAGGTATGAAGACCTCACAATTATTTACCCGAATTAATGAGTAACATTTAACGGCACCTGGGCGAGCACCTACCTCATAGGTTAAAACTCATTAATTACAAAACTCAATACTTTGGCAAATATGCACAGAGAATTTCATACAAGAATTTTCAAATAAGCCTAATAGGCATGACTCCTTATTAGTACTATAGTACAAATTTAATTTCACAAGGGAGAACTTAAACACAAGAATTTTTCATCATAAGGATCTCATCCTTATATAACTTCCACCGCGGCTTGTAGCCCGATTTAAATATTTCACATCATGTAAAAATAAAATACGAGGATCTCATCATCAACTCCGAATCACAAGTATTTTGCACATTGTGCCAACTGAATTTCAATTTCCTTTCTTTCTTTTTTTCAATAAATTTGGTAAACATTTTTCATAACACATAACGAACCCTCATACGGGTAGGGCATATAATTCATAATTTGTAATTTATTATCCGTAAATTACATCAAAACTTACCGAAATAAGTAACAGAAAGCCACATTTGGCCTCACAGCTCTTATTAGTGACCAACATGGAATAATAGGTGTAGTTATCTCCATAGAATCTCCCAATAGGAGTAAACACATAAGTAGATTATAGAATTACGAAGCCCACTCATAAGTGGAGTACAATAGGAGGACTCGTCTTAATACTCAGAACCGAATCAAGTTAAGAAAATTATTCCTTTATTTTAAATCGAGGTCGTACCCATAACGGAACCATCTGATGTAACGACCTTCGGCATACCATAAAACAAATATAACAACAGATGGATCTCCACCTCTAGGACGTCTTCTACCCGCTTGTCCTCCACCTATAACGGTCTGACCTCCACCTCTAGGTACCTGACCCCTGCCATAAGTACCCCTGTCTCCAAATGAGGCACCACTGAAATCACCGAACTGATAAGGCCTCATATCAGACCTCCTCCCTCTCTCCTGTGCAAGAACCATCTCGATCCTTCTCGCGACATTAGCGACCGTCTGAAAAGAAAACTCACTTCCGGTCTCCTTGGCCATCTAAAGTCTGATAGAGTGAGTGAGTCCCTTAATAAACCTCCTCACTCTCTCTCCCTCCGTAGGTAGTAAAAGGAGAGCATGACGAGCCAAATCCACAAAACGGGACTCATACTGAGTAACAGTCACACTGCCCCTTCTGTAGACGCTCAAATTGCTTGTGAAAGTCCTCTCTCAGTGTGACAGAAAGGAACTTGTCCAAAAATAGCTGATAGAACTGATCCTAGATAAGGGCAGGCGATCCAGCTGGTTTAGTCAATGTATAATCCCTCCACCACCTCCTGGCGGAACCCTTCATCTGAAATACAGCAAAATCAACCCCATTGGTCTCAACTATGCCTATGTTCTGCAGCACCTCATGGCATCGTTCAAGATAATCCTGTGGGTCCTCAAGAGGTGTACCACTGAAGTTGACTGGAAAGAGCTTGGTAAACTTATCCAGTCTCAATAAGGCCTCAAAAGATATGGCAGGCCTATCACCGGTCTATGCCGCAATAACCGGCTGAACTACCCCAACTGGCGGGGCTGCTGGATCCTGATTCTGGGGAGCTATCTGCTCCGTAGCAGGAGTAGTGGGAGTTTGTGCTCCTCCCCCAGACTGTGAGACGGCTGGCTCCATTGGAAATGAACCATTATGGGCCACGCCCTCCATAAGACACACCAAACGGACTATAGCGTTCTGAAGCACTGGAGTGGCTTTGAACCTTTCGGGACCTGAACTAGTCCAATTAGTACATTCTGAACTGGAACCTCCTCTTGAAGATCCACCTAAGGTTCTACAACAGGTATAGCTTCTTGAGCTCTGGACTGAGCTCTACCTCTGCGTCTACCTTGGCCTCTAGCGCGACTTTGACCTCGGCCTTTGCCCCTAGTCGTAGTTGTCACTGGAGGCTCTGGCTCATGTCCGGCTGTAGACGCAGTGCGTGTTCTCGCCATTTGTGAGAGGACAAGAATAGAAAAGTTCAATCGTCAGTGATAGAATGAAATCGTACGACAAAGTAGAATAGAAGTGAAATTATTCCTAAACTCCATAGCCTCTGAAAGATAAGTACAGACGTCTCCGTACCGATCCTTTAGACTCTACTAAGCTTGCTCTGATACCAACTGTCATGACCCGGAATTTCCCACCGATAGGACCGTGATGGCGCCTAACATTTCACTTGCTAGGCAAGCCAACATTAGAAAATCGTTAAACAAATTCCTCATTTCCATTCAGTAAATAAAAATAATTAACTAAGATAAAATATAAGAGGTGCAGAATTTTATAAAACCGTATTAATTACTACCACCCGGATCTGGAGTCACAATTCACGAGCATTCTAGAATTTACTACAAGTAATAGTCTCAAAGAAATACAACTGTCTGAATGAAATAAATAGTAGAACAGAAAAGATAGACGGGACCGATCTACCTTGAGTCTGCGGATAGTGGACCAATAGCAAAATATCGATCAACCCGAGCCGATATCCAAAATCTGCATAGAAAGTGCAGAGTGCAATATCAGTACAACCGACCCCTTGTACAGGTAAGTGTCGAGCCTAACCTCAACGAAGTAGTGACGAGGCTAAGGCAAGGCACCTACAAATCAACCCATACAATTTAACAGTGTATCTAAAAATAATAGAAATGAAGAACTAAACAGGAAATGTCGGGAGGGGAACATATTGAGGGAAATACAAGATAATGAACTACAACAGAATGATCATCGGAGCAGTCAATTTACCATGAATCAATAGGAATATTGAATACAGTAAGGAAAAATGCATGGCATCACCCTTCGTGCTTTTGCTCTCAATCTCACCATAAAATAAATAGAAACGGCACGGCATCACCCTTCGTGCATTAACTCTCATATCATGGCACGATATCACCCTTCGTGCATTAACACTCACAATATGGCACAACATCACCCTTCGTACATTAACACTCACAATATGGAACGACATAACCCTTCATGCATTAACACTCACAATATGGCACGGCATCACCCTTCATGCATTAACACTCACAATATGGTACGACATCACCCTTCGTGGATTAACACTCTCCCTTACCATAATGCAATGCATAAATATCAATAGGGAGATAGAATAACAAGTACAAACCTTACTTCAACATTTGGTTCCATAACATCAATCTCAACTTTGAAATAAAAACTCAATTATCACAAGAAAATTCGTAAACATGAAAAGAACGATAAATTGAACAACACTAGTATAACACATCACAATTAGGCATAGGAATGAGACAATAAAAGAAAAATAGAGAAACATGGAAAACAGGTAAGTTGGCGGCGCATAAGTACTCGTCACCTCACATATACGCCGATCACATGAATTTCACTTAGCAAGTAATCTAAGGTTCCTACTTCCCTCAAGTCAGGGTTAGACACAAAACTTACCTCGCTTCGAAGGTCACTTAATTCTTAATCACAGCTTTTCCTTTGGAATTCACCTCCAAACCACTCTTATCTATTCAAAAATGACTCAAAAATATTAAATATTGCTTAAGAAATCAATTATATTGCATAAATTAAATTCTCCAAATTTTCCTCCAAAAGGTTGAAAAATCGACCCCGGGCCTGCTTGGTCAAAACCCGAGGTTCAGACCAAAATTCTTTTACCCATTCACCCCCGAGCCCGGACATACAATTGGTTTTGGAATTCGACCTCAATTCGAGGTCTAAATCCCCAAATTTCAAAACTTCTAAGTTCTACCCAAAAATCCTAATTTTACCATAAAAATGCTAGATTCTAGGTTGAAATCCTGTTATAAGATGTAAAAGGTTGAAAGAAAAGAGTTAGGAATCACTTAACTATGATTTGTGGAAGATTTGGTCTTTAGAAAATTGCCTCTTGAGGTTTAGGTTTTGAAAAATTGAAGAATGAATGAAAAATGCCGTCTAAGTCTAAAGTTATTAGCTGCGGATGTCGCATTTGCGACCTGAGCTTCGCAATTGCGAAGCTCGCAAATGCGAAGGGGTCATCGCAAATGCGAGATCCTTGACATTTTTGCTGCCTTCGCATTTGCGAAGAATATGTCGCATTTGCGACAAGTGGCCCATCTCATTTGCGGGCAGAAATTCGCATTTGCGAACATACCCTTCCCCAGACCCCCATCGCAATTGCGAAGAAAATCTCGCAATTGCGAGAACATGCTGGCCCAGGCCTTCTTCACAATTGCGACAGATACCTCGCAATTGCCAGGCCTGCTTATTTCGCAATTGCGAGATCATAGGCCTGCAACAAGTTCAGTTATACCAGCAAAATTTTCTAAGTTCAAAACATCCCGTGGCCTATCTGAAACTCACCCGAGCCCTCGGGGATCCAAACCGAACATGCACACAAATCTAAAAACACCATACGAACTTGCTCGCGCTATCAAATTGCCAAAATAACACCTAGAACTACGAATTTAGCACCAAATCAAATAAAATTCTTAAGAACACTTTAAAATTCATATCTTCTCAACTGGACGTCTGAATCATGTAAAATCAATTCCATTTCTCACCAAATTTCACAGACAACTCTTAAATATCATAATGAACTTGTACCGGGCTCTAGAACCAGAGTACGGACCCGACACTAACAATGTCAAACATCAATCAATGCTTAAAAATAATTAATTTTTAAATATTTAATTTTCATCAAAAATTCATAACTTGAGCTAGGGACCTCCGAATTTGATTACGGGCATACGCTCAGGTCCCATAATTCGATACGGACCCACCGAGACCGTCAAAATATGGATCCGGACCCGTTTACCAAATATGTTGACCAAAGTCAACTAAAATTAACTTTTAAGGAATAAATTCATATTTTCATCAATTTTCAACATAAAAGCTTTCCGAAAACATGCCCGGACTGCGCACGCAAATTAAGGAGGGTAAAAATGAGATTTTAAGGCTTAAGAACGCAGATTCGAGTTCTAAACATAAGATGACCTTTTGCGTCATCACAGCCCGGAATCGAATTCGGAGGTCCCTAGCTCAAGTTATAAATTTTTGATGAAAATTAAAATTCTGAAAAATTAATTATTTTTAAAAATTGATTTATGTTTGGCATTGTTAGTGCTAGGTCCGTATTTTAGTTTCAGAGCCCGGTACAGGTTCATTATGATATTTAAAACTTGTTTGTGAAATTTGGTGAGAAACGGAGTTGATTTGACGTGATTCGGACGTCCAGTTGAGAAGATATGAATTTTAAAGTGTTCTTGAGAATTTCATTTGATTTGGTGCTAAATTCATAGTTCTAGGTGTTATTTTGGCGATTTGATCGTGTGAGCAAGTCTGTATGATGCTTTTAGACTTGTGGTCATGTTCGGTTTGGAGTCCCGAGGGCTCGGGTGAGTTTCAGATAGGTCACGGGATGTCTTGAACTTAGAAACTTTTGCTGGTATAACTGAACCTGTTGCAGGCCTCTGATCTCGCAATTGCGAGATCAGGCTTCGCAAATGCGACATCCGCAGCTGATAACTTTGGACTTAGGCGGGATTTTTAATTTCATTCTTCAATTTTTCGAACCCTAAACCTTAAGAGGCGATTTTCCAAAGACCAATTTGTGATGACCCAAAATGTCATCTTTAAATTTAATAAGTAATTCTATATTCTAAGACCTCGAAAAGCACCATGTATCATTCCTCAACTTGCGTGCGCAGTCCGTACAATTTTTCGAAAAGTTTTTATGTGAAAAATGGATTAAAATATGAAATAGAGCCTTAAAACTCAACTGAGTTGACTTTGGCCAACATTTTTAGCAAATGAACCCGGATGAGTGTTTTAACAGTTCTGGTAGCTCCGTATCGTAATTTGGGACTTGAGCGTATGCCCGTAATTTAATTTGGAGGTTCCTAACTCAAGTTATGACCATTTAACGGAACTAGCAATTTAAAGGCTAAAGATTTCCAAGTTTGACCACGTTGTTGACTTTTTGATATCGGAGCCGGAATTCGATTCTGGAAATTTGAACAGCTCCGTTATGTCGTTTATGACTTGTGTGCCAAATTTAAAGTCATTCCTGATTCATTAAATATGTTTTGGCACGAGATTTGCAAATTAAAAAGTTTAAATTTCAAAGTTTGAATTGGGGTGTGAATTGTAATTTCAGCATTGTTTGACGTGATACGAGACCCCGAGTAAGTCCGTATTATGTTATTGGACTTATTGGTATATTTTTACGGGGTTCTGAGTACCTCGAGAGTGATACGTATTAAAATCGGATCAAGAATTAGACTTAAGCGAAAATCTAAATTTTTCCTTCTGTTGTAATCGCACCTGCGGATTTTTACCTGCGAGCTCGCAGATGCAAGCCTTCCATCCCAGATGTGCCCACGCGTGTCAAGGCTTCGATCGCAGAAGCAGACAGCTTCTCGCAGAAGCGTGTCCGCAGATGCGCACCAAATTACGCAGATGCGGGACTGGGCTGGCCTGGGGTCTTCGCAGGTGCGGCTATTTTGCAGATGCGGAACTTCGCCTGGTAGCCTGGCATCGCAAATGCGAGTCCGCAAATGCGGAACTTTTATCCGCAGATGCAAAAATGACTGGGCAGAGCCCATAAAATCGGAAGTCGCCATTTTTACTCATTTTTGAGTTTCAAGTCTGGGATATGGGCGATTTCAAGGGGGATTTTCACGACTTTGAATTGGGTAAGTGTTCTTTAACCAAAAGTGATTATATTTTACAAATCCATGTATATATTCATCATTTATTTCGGATTTAGATTGAAGAACTTGGAATTTTTATAAAATATTTCAAAAACAAAAAATTAAGATTTGAAGGTCCATTTGACATCGGAATTGGATAATTTTTGTATGGTTGAACTCGTAGCGGAACGGGTGTTTGTATTTTGTGAGTTTTTCCAGGATATGAGACATGGGTCCCACTGTATAATATTTTAATTAATTTCGGATTTTTATCCGGAAAATTAATAAATTCATATGGAATTAATTCCTATGATTAGTATTGAATATATCGAATTGTTTGTGAATAGATTTGAAGCTTTTGGAGACAAATTTAAAAGGAAAAGTTATGGTTGAGTAATTTATTAGAATTTGCAAAGCGAGGTAAGTGTTGTGGTTAACCTTGGCTCTAGGGAATAGAACCCTTAAATTATTTGTTATGTGAAATGCATGTGAATGACGTATAGGCGAGGTGACGAGTGTCTATACGTCGTCAAATTAATTGTTTGCGTATTTACTTAAAAAATCATAAATTGTTTTAAATCATGAATTAATTGTTATAATAATTGTTTCTCTCCTATTCTTTGTCAAATATTAATTCTTGAATTCCAGCATTAATTGTTACATGCTATTTGAATTATGTGCCTTAATTGTTATTTGACATTTAGCTGATTAAATATTAAACTGTATATTTTCTCTCTGATTTCTACAATAATTTGCTATTTGCCCTTGTTTATTTCATAATTAAATCATAATTATTGTATGCTTGTTGTCTTATAATTCTATATTAATTGTTGCATTTATTGGGGAAATTTCTTCTAACAGAATTGATTATAATGAATATATTGGAGGAGCGGGTTGCACGCCGCAACAAAATTGATTATAATGAATATATTGGAGGATCGGGTTGCACGCCGCAACAGACTTATTAAAAAGCCCATATTGGAGGATCGGGTTGCACGCCGCAACAAACTTTTTAAAAAGTTCATATTGGAGGATCGGGTTGCACGCCGCAACAGACGTATTAAAAAGTCCATCGGGTTGCACGCCGCAACAAACTTATTAAAAAGCCCATATTGGAGGATCGGGTTGCACGCTGCAACAGACTTATTAAAAAGTCCATATTGGAGGATCGGGTTGCACGCCGCAACAGACTTATTAAAAAGTTCATATTGGAGGATCGGATTGCACGCCGCAATAGACTTATTAAAAAGTCCATATTTGAGGATCGGGTTGCACGCCGCAACAGACTTATTAAAAGTCCATATTGGAGGATCGGGTGGCACGCCGCAACAGACTTGTTTAAAAGTCGACATACATATACATATATATATATTGGGGGATCGGGTTACACGCCGCAACAAACTTGATTAAAATGAATATATTGTGAGAGTGGGTTGCACGCTGCAACAGAACCGAATGTGAATATATTGTGAGAGCGGGTTGCACGCTGCAACAGAATTGATGGAAATGATAATTGGTTATAACTGCTGAGTTGGCTTCAATTATTATAAATGAGTTACCTGATTTATTTCTATTATTGTTGTTGTTACTAATATTGGGTACAGCTTAATGTAAGTGAACCGCCTTAGGCTCGTCACTACTTCGTTGAGGTTAGGCTCAGCACCTACCAGTACATGGGGTCGGTTGTACTGATACTACACTCTGCACTTCTTGTGTAGATTTCTGAGTTGGTCCCATCGGCGTGCCATAGACTTGCTCGGATTTCAGCTACTTGGAGGAGACTTGAGGTATAACTGCATGGCGTCCGTAGTTCTGAAGTCCCCATCTATTTTACTTTAGTTGTGTGTTTATTTCCAAACAATTTCATTTTATTCAGACCTTTATTTGTATTATTCTAGAAGCTCGTGCACTTGTGACACCAATTATGGGATGGTATTTAGACACTGTTATTTTTATGGATTATTCACTATACTTCAAACTTTGCTTCTGCATTTGTTTCTTTGATTATTAATAATGTATAAATTGTTTAAAAATTGGTTAATATTATTCTAACGTTGGCTTGCCTAGCAAGTGAAATGTTAGGCACCATCACGGTCCGATGGTGGGAATTTCGGGTCGTGACAGTCGGTATCAGAGCACTAGGTTACATAGGTCTCACGAGTCACGAACAAGCTTAGTAGAGTCTGAAGGATCGGTACCGAGACGTCTGTACTTATCTCTCAGAGGCTATGAAGTTAAGGAACAATATCACCTCTTTCATTCCTTATCGTGCGACATTTATTTTGCTTGAAACCTATATCTCACATTCTTTTGTATCTACTCGTGTATGACATTGCGTAGTCGGTATCAGTTGTGCATTGACGATTCATGATGCCGCATATGAACTATGAGGGAGCCAGAGATGTTCAAATATTGCCTTAACGTGTGATTTCGACTGAAGATGCGGACGTATAAAGAGATCACCCAGTGAATAATGTGGGGGTGCAATGTACCTTGGCAACTGGTTGATTTATATGAGTTATGAAGGTTAATATTGTTGAACATCGGACATGGAGAACTATGACTTCGCGCCGAGTGGGGGAGTCCACTATCAATGAATGGATTACGAGTCATGTGTTATATCAGTTTTGGCCTGAAATGTATATATGTGGTACTGAAAGGTTCTCCCAAAATTTACATGTGTTTAAGGCATGAGATCTTATAGAGAATAAGGTTGGGAGTTGCGGTATGTCCGCCTCCGTAATAATCTTATACTTCAGTACCAATGGAGTTAGAGAAACAACATTAAATTTACAGAAGGTCTACTCAGCATGGACGTCACGGTTGCGAATTTTGGTCTGCTTCGAAGGAAGTACAGTGGTTGACGAGATTCTGGACTAAGAATTGTCTATATGGAGCTCTACTTTTGTGATCATTGTATATAAATAGGGGTAAGTTTACCCCAAAGAAGAATCGAAGAGTATGTTAAGAAATGGGTCAGCTCAACAGTGTTGAGTCAGCATAACAAAAGAAGAAATTGGCCTTAGGAGAGATAATTCTCCACAGGTGTTTGTGGCAAGCCTATGAAGAGGGCAGACCAGCCAATACAACACCGCCCACTTGGCTCGGTTCTCAGAACGCTTCTAAAAGAATTTGTTTCCCGAACTCTCTGTAATGCATGGAGCATAGGGTTTGAATGGTTGCGTCAAGTCACCATGACGGTATCATAATATGCCATCGGGTTCAATAAGTTAGTCCGTCATATTCCTACTTTGCTTTCTATAGCCAGAGAGCGAGTCCACAGACTCATTAAAGGACTACGTCAAGTCACCCTGGCGGTATCATAATATGCCATCGGATTCAATAAGTTAGTCCGTCATATTCCTACTTTGCTTTCTATAGCCAGAGAGAGAGAGTCCACAGACTCATTAAAGGACTCAATTATGATCGTAAAATTTTGTATGACTCGGGAGCTACAGGCTGATACTCTATTTCCACTAGTGGTAGAAATTGCCAAGATATTAGAACGTGTTCGAGGTGAGGAAAAAGGAAACTAAGGAGGCCAAGACGTCTTGAGGTTTTGGGGGATTCAGTGGATTCTACTCTACGAGTATAAATCATTATGGCGGGGGCTCGGGCAATCGGCCAGCCCAGTTCACACATCAGATTAATCGAGGTGCTCTAGAATTTTTTTATGCACCACCGACATGAGTTTCCTACAATGGTTATTCGAGTTATTTGGCACAGACTCAATATGAGCAGCCAAACCCGCAAAATGGGTTGTTATGAATATGGTGATACTAGGCACATCATGAGAAAATTGTCCCAGACTTGGGAGAGATATATTTCATCAAAGCACTCAGTCTACGTGCCCCATTGTAGTTACTACACAATCCACACGACCAGTTAGGGGTGGAGGACAGGAGGGTAGAAGGAGTCCTAGAGGTGGAGACCCAGCCATGGTTATATTTGTTTTATGGTATGGCGGAGGTCGTTACATCAGATGGTGTCGTTATAGGTACGACCTCGATTTAAAATAAAGGAATAATTTCCTTAACTTGATTCGGTTTTGAGTATCAAGACGAGTCCTCCTATTGTGCTCCATTTATGAGTGAGCTTCATAATTCTATAATCTACTTATGTGTTTACTTCTGTTGGGAGGTTTTATGGAGATAACTATACCTATCATTCCATGATGGACTCTAATAAGATCTGTGAGGCTAAAGGTGCCTTTCTGGTACTTATTTCAGTATGTTTTGATGTATTTTCGGATAATTAATTATAAATTGTGAATTATATACCCTACCAGTATGGGGTTCATTATATGTTGTGATTTTTTCTAACGAAAGTTATTTAAAAGGAGAAAATGGAAAGTTTCGATTGGCAAGATGTGCATATTACTTGTGATTCAGAACTGAGGCCGAGGTCCTTGTATTTTAAAATAAATTGATATGTTTAAACCGGGCTATGAGCTGCGGTGGAAGTTTTATAAGGACGAGATCCTTGTGATAAAAAATATTCTTGTGTTTAAATTCTCCCTTGTGAAAATTAAATTTGTACTATAGTACTAATAGGTAGTCATGCCTGCTAGGCTTATTTAAAAATATTTGTATGAAATTCTCTGTACATACTTGCCAAATTCGTGTTGTAATATTGAGTTGTAACCTACGAGGTAGGTGCCCGCCCAGGTGGCGTTAAATGTGACTTGTTAATTCAGGTAAACAATTATGAGATCTTCATGCCTCGCATCTTGTTATTAGTATTGTGAAGGTTTGAAATGAGATTTTTGTTAACATGAAGTTAATTGACGATTCTGTAATTGATTATGAACAACTATTAAGACCAGATTGACGCAGAAGGGTGCCCCATTTAGATGGTCAGACGAGTGTGAGTTGAGCTTTTAGAAGCTCAAGACCGCTTTGACTACAGCGCTAGTGTTGGTATTACCCACAGGTTCAGGATCATATACGGTATATTGTGACGCATCTAGAATTGGGCTTGGTGCAGTATTAATGCAAGATGGAAAGGAAATTGCATATGCGTCGCGGCAGTTAAAAGTTCACGAGAAGAATTATCCTGTTCATGACTTAGAATTGGCAGCCATTGTTCATGCGCTGAAGGTTTGGAGGCATTACCTCTACGGTGTCTCGTATGAGGTATTTACTGATCATCGTAGCCTTCAGTATCTGTTCAAACAAAAAGATCTTAATTTGAGGTAGAGAAGATGGTTGGAGTTGTCAAAAGACTATGATATCACCATTTTGTATCACCCCGGAAAGGCCAATGTGGTGGCCGATGCTTTGAGTAGAAAGGCTGTGAGTATGGATTGTCTAGCGTATATTCCGGTTGGTGAGAGGCCATTAGCTACAGATGTTCAGACTTTGGCTAATCAGTTCGTGAGGTTAGATGTTTCAGAACCCAATTGGGTTTTAGCTTACACAGTCGCTCGGTCTTCTTTATATGAGCGCATCAAAGAGAGAAATTATGATGGTCCTCATTTACTTGTACTTAAGGAAACGGTACGGCACCGGTGATGCCAAACAAGTTATTATGGGGGAAGATGGGGTTTTGCGAATGCAGGGTCATATTTGTGTGCCTAATGTGGATGGGCTTCGTGAATTAATTCTTGAAGAAGCACACAGTTCCAGGTATTCTATTCATCTAGGTACCGCCAAAATGTATCAAGATTTGCGGCAACATTATTGGTGGAGGAGAATGAAAAAGGATATAGTTGCATATGTAGCTCGGTGTCTGAATTGTCAGCAAGTTAAGTACGAGCATCAGAGACCTGGTGGTTTGCTTCAGAAGTTAGAAATTCCTGAGTGGAAGTGGGAGCGTATCACTATGGATTTTGTTGTTGGGCTCCCACGAACTCAGAGAACATTTGACGCAGTGTGGGTCATTGTGGACAAGTTGACCAAGTCAGCACATTTCATTCTAGTGGCACTTACCTATTGTTCAGAAAGGTTAGCTGAAATTTACATGTGTGAGATTGTCTGCCTTCATGGTGTGCCCGTGTCTATTATTTCAGATTGAGGTACGTAGTTTACCTCACATTTCTGGAGGGATGTACAGCGTGAGTTAGGCACGCGGGTGGAGTTGAGTACAGCATTTCATCCACAGACAGATGGACAGTCAGAGCGCACTATTCGAATATTGGAAGATATGCTCCACGCTTGTGTTATAGACTTTGGAGGTTTTTGGGATCATTTCTTTCCACTTGCGGAGTTTGCTTATAATAATAGCTACCAATCGAGCATTCAGATGGATCTATATGAGGCATTATACGGATGGCGATGCCGATCGCCAGTTGGTTGGTTTGAACCGGGAGATGCTCGGTTGTTGGGTACCGATTTGGTACAGGATGCCTTGGATAAGGTCAAGATTATTCGGGATCGACTTCGCACAGCTCAGTCTAGGCAAAGAGTTATGCCGACCGTAAAGTTCGTGATATTGCATTCATGGTTGGAGAAAGAATCTTGCTCCGGGTTTCACCTAGGAAAGGTGTAATGATGTTCGTAAAGAAGGGCAAGTTGAGCCCTAGGTATATCGGACCCTTTGAAATTCTTGAAAGGGTGGGTGAAGTAGCCTACAGGCTTGCATTACCACCTAGTTTATCAGGGGTTCATCCGGTGTTCCATGTGTCTATGCTCCGGAAATATCATGGTGATCCATCCCATGTGTTAGATTTCAGCTCTATCCATTTGGACAAAGATTTCACTTACGAGGAGGAGCCGGTGGCTTTTCTAGCCTGGCAGGTCCGATAGTTGAGGTCTAAGAATTATCCTTCAGTTCAGGTGTAATGGAGAGTTCAGCCGGTAGAGGCATCTACCTGGGAGTCCGAGTTGGACATGCGGAGTAAATATCCACACTTATTCACCAGCTCAGGTATTTTTTTTTCTAACTCCGTTCGAGGAAAAACGTTTGTTTTAGAGGTGCAGAATGTGATGACCCAAAATGTCATCTTTAAATTTAATAAGTAATTTTGTGTTCTAAGACCTCGAAAAGCACCATGTATCATTCCTCGACTTGCGTGCGCAGTCCGTACAATTTTCCAGAAAGTTGTTATGTGAAAAATGGATTAAAATGTAAAATAGAGCTTTAAAACTCAATTGAGTTGACTTTGGTCAACATTTTTAGCAAACGCACCCAGATCAGTATTTTGATAGTTTTGGTAGCTCCGTATCGTGATTTGGGACTTGGGCGTATGCCCGGAATTTAATTTGGAGGTTCCTAGCTCAAGTTATGACCATTTAACGGAACTAGCAATTTAAAGGCTAAAGATTTTCAAGTTTGACCGCGGGGTTGACTTTTTGATATCGGAGCCGGAATCCAATTCTGGAAATTTGAACAACTTTTTTATGTCATTTATGACTTGTGTGCCAAATTTGAAGTTATTCCGGATTCATTTAATATGTTTTGGCTCGAGATTTGCAAATTGAAAAGTTAAAAACTCAAAGTTTGGATCGGGGTGTGAATTATAATTTTAGCGTTGTTTGACGTGATACGAGATCCCGAGTAAGTCTGTATTATATTATTGGACTTTTTGATATATTCGTACGGGGTCTCGAGTACCCCGAGAGTGATACGGATTAAAATCGGATCAAGAATTAGACTTAAGCAAAAATCTGAATTTTTCCTTCTGTTGTAATCGCACCTGCGGATTTTTGCTCGCAGATGCGAGCCTTCCATCGCTGATGCGCCCACGTGTGTCAAGGCTTCGATCGCAGAAGCAGACAGCTTCTCGCAGAAGCGTGTCCGCAGATGCACACCAAATTACGCAGATGCGGGACTAGGCTGGCCTGGGGTCTTCGCAGGTGCGGCTATTTTGCGCAGAAGCGGATGTCGCAGGTGCGACAGGAGTGTCCGCAGATGCGGAACTTCACCTAACAGCCTGGCATCGCAAATGCAAGCTTTGTCTCGCAAATGTGAGTCCGCAAATGCGGAACTTTTAACCGCAGATGCTAAAATAACTGGGCGGAGCCCATAAATTCGGAAGTCGTCATTTTTACTCATTTTTGAGTTTCAAGTCTCGGATTTGGGCGATTTCAAGGGGGATTTTCACGAATTTGAATTGGGTAAGTTTTCTTTAACCAAAAGTGATTATATTTTACAATTCCATGTCTATATTCATCATTTATTTCGGATTTAGATGGAAGAAATTGGAATTTTTAAAAAATATTTCAAAAACAAAAAATTAAGATTTGAAGGTCCATTTGACATCGGAATTGGATAATTTTTATATGGTTGAACTCGTAGCGGAACGGATGTTCGTATTTCGCGAGTTTTTTTAGGGATATGAGATGTGGGTCCCATTGTTAAATATTTTAATGAATTTCGGATTTTTATCCGGAAAATTAGTAAATTCATATGGAATTAATTCATATGATTAGTATTGAATATATCGAATTGTTTGTGAAAAGATTTGAAGCTTTTGGAGACAAATTTAAAAGGAAAAGTTGTGGTTGAGTAATTCATTGGAATTTGCAAAGTGAGGTAAGTGTTGTGGTTAACCTTGACTTGAGGGAATAGAATCCTTAAATTATTTGTTATGTGAAATGCATGTGAACGACGTATAGGCGAGGTGACGAGTGTCTATACGTCGTCAAATTAAATGTTTGAATAATTACATGAAAAATCATAAATTGTTTTAAATCATGAATTAATTGTTATAATAATTGTTTATCTCCTATTCTTTGTCAATTATTAATTCTTGAATTCCTGCATTAATTGTTACATGCTATTTGAATTATGTGCCTTAATTGTTATTTGACATTTAGTATATTAAATATTAAACTATATATTTTCTCTCTGATTTCCACAATAATTTTCTATTTGCCCTTGTTTGTTTCATAATTAAATCATAATTATTGTATGCTTGTTGTCTTATAATTTTATATTAATTGTTACATTTATTGGAGAAATTTCTTCTAACAGAATTGATTATAATGAATATATTGGAGGAGCGTGTTGCACGCCATAACAAAATTGATTATAATGAATATATTGGAGGATCGGGTTGCTTAAAAAGTCCATATTGGAGGATCGGGTTGCACACCGCAACAGAATTGATTATAATGAATATATTGGAGGATCGGGTTGCTTAAAAAGTCCATATTGGAGGATCGGGTTGCACGCCGCAACAGACTTATTAAAAAGTTCATAGTGGAGGATCGGGTTGCACGCCGCAACAGACTTATTAAAAAGTCCATATTGGAGGATCGGGTTGCATGCCACAACAGACTTATTAGAAGTCCATATTGGAGGATCGAGTTGCACGCCGCAACAGACTTGTTTAAAAGACGACATGCATATATATATATATTGGGGGATCGGGTTACACGCCGCAACAGACTTGATTAAAATGAATATATTGTGAGAGCGGGTTGCACGCTGCAACAGAACTGAATATGAATATATTGTGAGAGCGGATTGCACGCTGCAACAGAATTGATGGAAATGATAATTGGTTATAACTGCTAAGTTGGCTTCAATCATTATAAATGAGTTACCTGATTTATTTCTATTATTGTTGTTGTTACTAATATTGCGTACAGGTTAATGTAAGTAAACCGCCTTAGCTTCGCCACTACTTCGTCTAGGTTAGGCTCAACACTTAACAGTACACGGGGTCGGTTGTACTGATACTACACTCTGCACTTCTTGTGAAGATTTCAGAGTAGGTCCCAGCGGCGTGCCATAGACTTGCTCGGATTTCAGCTACTCGGAGGAGACTTGAGGTATAACTGCATGGCGTCCGTAGTTCTGAAGTCCCCATCTATTTTACTTTAGTTGTGTGTTATTTTCAGACAGTTTCATTTTATTCAGACCTTTATTTGTATTATTCTAGAAGCTCGTGCACTTGTGACACCAATTCTGGGATGGTATTTAGACTCCTTTGTTTTTATGGATTATTCACTATATTTCAAACTTTGCTTCCGCATTTATTTCTTTGATTATTAATAATTTAGAAATTATTTAAAAATTGGTTAATATTATTCTAATATTGGCTTGCCTAGCAAGTGAAATGTTAGGCACCATCATGGTCCGAAGGTGGGAATTTCTGGTCGTGACACAAATCTTCCCCAAATCGTAGGTAAGTGATTCTAAACTAGTCTCTTTCAATCTTTTACAACTTATAACAAGATTTCAACCTAGAATCTAGAATTTTTATGGTGAAATTAGGATTTTTGGGTAGAACTTAGGAATTTCAAAATTTGGGGATCTAGACCTCGAATTGAGGTCGGATTCCAAAACCAATTGTATATCCGGACTCGTCTCGGAATGATTGTTCGGATTTCGTAAGTTTTTCCGAGATTTGAGATGTGGTCCCACTGTCGAATATTTTAATAAATTTCGGATTTTATCTGGAAAAATAGTAAATTCATATGGAATTAATTCCGATGATTCGTATTGAGTATATTAAATTATTTGTGAATAGATTTGAAGCTTTCAGAGACAAATTTAAAAGGAAAAGTTATGGTTGAGTAATTTATTGGAATTTGCAAAGCGAGGTAAGTGTTGTGGTTAACCTTGCCTCTAGAGAATAGAACCCTTAAATTATTTGTTATGTGAAATGCATGTGAACGACGTATAGGCGAGGTGACGAGTGTCTATACGTCATCAAATTAATTGTTTGCGTATTTACTTAAAAAATCATAAATTATTTTAAATCATGAATTAATTGTTATAATAATTGTTTCTCTCCTATTCTTTGTCAAATATTAATTCTTGAATTCCAGCATTAATTGTTACATGCTATTTGAATTATGTGCCTTAATTGTTATTTGACATTTAGCAGATTAAATATTAAACTGTATATTTTCTCTCTGATTTCTACAATAATTTGCTATTTGCCCTTGTTTGTTTCATAATTAAATCATAATTATTGTATGCTTGCTGTCTTATAATTCTATATTAATTATTGCATTTATTGGGCAAATTTCTTCTAACGGAATTGATTATAATGAATATATTGGAGGAGCGGGTTGCACGCCGCAACAGAATTGATTATAATGAATATATTGGAGGATCGGGTTGCACGCCGCAACAGAATTAATTATAATGAATATTTTGGAGCATCGGGTTGCACGCCACAACAGACTTTTTAAAAGTCCATATTGGAGGATCGGGTTGTACGCCGCAACAGACTTATTAAAAGTCCATATTGGAGGATCGGGTTGTACACCGCAACAGACTTATTAAAAGTCCATATTGGGGGATCGGGTTGCACGCCGTAATAGAATTATTGAAAAGTCGACATACATATATATATATATTGAGGGATCAGGTTGCACGCCGCAACAGACTTGATTAAAAATGAATATATTGGAGGAGCGGGTTGCACGCTGCAACAGAACTGAATGTGAATATATTGTGATAGCGGGTTGCACGCTGCAACAGAACTGAATGTGAATATATTGTGAGAGCGGGTTGCACGCTGCAACAGAATTGAATGTGAATATATTGTGAGAGCGGGTTGCATGTTGCAACAGAATTGATGGAAAGGATAATTGGTTATGACTGCTGAGTTGGCTTCAATTATTATAAACGAGTTACCTGATTTATTTCTATTTTTGTTGTTGTTACTAATATTGCGTTCAGGTAATATAAGTGACCCGCTTTAGCCTGCTCACTACTTCATCGAGGTTAGGCTCAGCACTTCTTGTGCAGATTTCGGCGTTGGTCACAGCAGCGTGCCATAGATTTACTCGGATTTCAGCTACTCGGAGGAGACTTGAGGTATAACTGCACGACGTTCGCAGTTTTGAAGTCCCCATCTACTTTACTTTAGCTGTGTGTTTGTTTTCAGAGAGCTTTATTTTATTTTATTTTATTTGTATTTATTCTAGAAGTTCGTGCACTTGTGACACCAATTCTGGGATGGTTATGGATTAATCACTATATTTCAGACCTTACTTCCGCATTTATTTCTTTGTTATTAATAAATCTAAAGATTGTTTAAAAATTGGTTAATATCATTCTAACATTTACTTGCCTAGCAAGTGAAATGTTAGGCGTCATCACGGTTCAAAGGTGGGAATTTCGGGTCGTGACACTTTTAATAAAACCGTAGGTTTTTATATAAACCTATAATCGTACCAAAAATTAGGGTAGATTTATTATTTTATGAAAATAAATCGAAAAAATACCGAACCGTACCGAATAAATTTACATGTTAACAATATATTGAATAGTGCATTAAACTCTTTCTAACGGTTACAAGCCAACAAGTAATTAAACTCAACATCTTAATTCCCAACCTATTATGCTACTCCAGTTGAAATTAAATTATTTTTAGCATATTCACTAGCAAGACACAAGGTATTTAAGCATTTATGAGTAGCAAATTATAATGTATTGAATATGTTTCCTTTCCTATCATTTGGATTCATCTTTTTAAATATTTAATCTTCTATATATTTTATTCTTTGGTCCCAACTTGGTTAATATCTTTTTACTCGTGTGATTTATATTTTCGGTGTCTTTGCTTAGTTTCTTTTACGCTGTTTTCATGTTTTATTAATGCATAACCCTATAAATAATAAGAATGTCTAATGAGTTTTGCTAAGCCCTATAAAAGTACGTATGTTATTGCATTCTACTTCTACTAGTAGCTTTTATATGACACTAAAAATAAATACCGAAAATTAACCGAACCATACCGATATCGAAGAGAAACCAACATGATTGGGACAATTTCAAAAAGTCTATTTTGGATATACATAATAGAATAATCGAAAAATTGATATGGTACAAATTTTATAAAATAACAGGCCGAACCGAACTATTAACACCCCTACCCACTACCCCGCGCACTGCGTCACCCCAGCCCCACCCCCAAAGGAAATCTTATCTACAAAGGAAACTTTTCGCTAAAGAACAATGATCACGCCCAACTATGCCTTATAAAAGGACTAAGCGGTCGTTGCAAATATAATTCGGTTTACAAGTCCGGAGTCGAATCCCAAAGAGAACTAAGGCTTAGCTACAACTGTTTAGTATTGCTAAGAAACACAAGTCCAAACAATTTCCTAATTATAGAGATTATAATATTTATTTTTAACTAATTAGCTAATAACTATTATAAAGCAGTAAAATTATCAACTAACTAGGACGAAATTTTAGACAAGACTAAGGAGGTCTAGAGTTATGATTTCCCCAATTGTCGGAATGCTTCCCGTTATGCCTTCTATAATTTCGCCTAAGTTTTCTCTACCGATCATGAGCGCTCTGAGTGTCGTAACTCTCTCCCGAGTAATTACCACAATTTACTAGATATATTTTCCCGAATTACGCTAGCTGGCATTAAGTACGGCTCATTCAGATCGCACCAAGATTTCGATATCCCTAATCCCACCTTTAAACCCTTCGTATTGATCCTTCATATACGTTAGAAGTGATATTTTTCAACAACTACCTAAATATGCACTCTCTCCCGAGTAATACACACTAAATAGGCACAATTGATTGAAAGCTCTTCAACCGACCATAATA
Organism: Nicotiana tomentosiformis; assembly: GCF_000390325.3. Lineage (NCBI taxonomy): Eukaryota > Viridiplantae > Streptophyta > Magnoliopsida > Solanales > Solanaceae > Nicotiana > Nicotiana tomentosiformis. The sequence goes on from NC_090818.1 coordinate 15,524,480, forward strand.
TAAACGTAGTTGAACAAATAGAGAAAAAGGTACAGCAAATCTATATTAACGTAACAGGAAAATCATCTTCCAATAGGTTCCATCAAAACCCTAGATAACAAATTAGCTATTCATAATAGTATGCATAACTACAATACTAGAATTCATAACCAATAATGAAAATAGGAAGAAGAAAGTGAAAAACTCGTAGAAGAATTCTCCTCCTTGCTCCTAGTGTGTTTATTCCTCCTTAGGTCGAATCTCTAGTCTAATGTCGGTCTCTCGGTCTAAATCTCTAATGTCGGTCTCCCTCCCGTCAAAATGGTGTTTAATGACTATTTATATGTGTAGGAAAAAGGCCTAGACGAAATAACCAAGTCCAAAATTAAAAAAGAGACAAAATAAGCCTAAAACCCGGAACACGCGTCGCCTCGCGATAGACCGCGCCTAGCCTGCTCTGCCGCGCGCTCCACCTCGCGGTATGCTATGCGACGCAACCACTATAGCGAGCTTCAATGCTCGTGTCGCGTACTACTTCTTCGATTCAGTTTGCTGTTTCGTTGCCTAACTTTGTCAAATTCTCTCTTTTCAATTGTTCTTTTGCCTTGCTTCTCTTTTTTGTCTTTCTTTGTCTTCTTTTATAATAAATACTCAACTTCAATCATTGTCCCATAATTAAATAATCATAAACCATTTTTGTAGTGTATAAAATACACATAAAATCTTTAGTTTGCTCCCAATTTCATTTCCAAAGTACCTACACATAAAATAAATTGAATTAAGCACAAATATAGTATAGTTTAACATTAAAACACCAAAATATAAGGTAAGTAATGCACTAAAAATATATAATTATAGCCAAACATCACTACTCCACACTTAAACGTTGCTCGTCCTCGAGTCAACCAACACTTTACACTATCTTTGAGCACTTAACATATTTAACACTTTTGAAGCACACTATACCAATTACTATGGTTCATAGCAACAATTAAACTTTAGCATATGCAATCTCATACACTTCCCTTTTTTTATGCCATACTTCAAAACATTCACAATAACTACAACATGCTCGTAACAATCCTAACCTCAAAAACCGACTCAAAATTCACAATGCACTCATGGCTTGAACACCCAACATCCTAGAGAAGTCTAATAACGTTACCTATCCCACGTGAAACCATGTGCCCTCACAACAAAAACAAAAGAATAAGTTGAATCCACACACTTAAATCAAATGCTCAAATATATTTTAAGGACTCATATATATCAAAGAAAATCTCTCGCACTCACAAAAGAAGTCACATCCATGCAATTGGCACCATAGACTTAACCTTAATGTAAATCTCTACTAATATAACTAACTCGATCTAAAATCAATTACGACTTTTCATGGTTGTAATGTGGGCTAAGGGACGGGAAGGATATATTTAGGAATAGTGGTTAACCCTCCTTAGCACTTTAACACATCATATAATAATCTTTAAACGCAAATTCTTTAATCCACTTCAATTTCACAAACAAGATCACACCCCAAAAATATTTCCTTCTTCTCTAAGCACTACTTTAATTCATACCCACAAGCAAGAACAAGACAATAATTTATTCATCTCTATTTTTCCTTCTCTTTTTTTTTCAGATTTTCTCTCTTTTTTCCAACATTTGTTTTTTCAATTTTCGCTAGTGGTGTATTATTTTAAAAAATAAGTGCACCTTTCTTTCTTTCATTGGTTCCACTCGAAAGCCACCCCACACTTAGTCCTTACTTCTTCTAGCGCTCATTTTACAATTAAAGAGTTTTAAGAGGTAAAAGGATCAAAACAACATCAATTAAGAATAAAAAGGGTATAAGCTTGTAATGTGAGTGCCAAATAAAAGTCTATAGGCTCAAAAGGGTTAAATAGAGATAGATTTTATTTATGGTAAACAATAAGCTCAAAAAGATCAAAGAAAGCCTAAAATCATTTCTCAAACCGAGCATCACCTAAAATTTCGCTTCAACTCATATACCGGGCAAGTTCTAGACTCAATCACAAAAACATGGACTACACAATTTCTCACCACACATAGCACATGACTCACTAAGGACGGTTGCATTCCGATTCTCAAATAATTGCAAGTATTCACGGAGCTACAAAATATTAAACATTAACCACAAAGTGAACATTAGTCAAGAAAATGAGACGTAGGCGTCACAAAACATGCTATCCAAATAACCAAGGCATCATAAGCAATTTTAGCTCATAGGGAAGATACTACACATGCCAAAGCCTTAATATGCTATTATCAAGCAAGTCAAGAGTGCCTAGGAATCTCATCTTTCTTCCTCCATTTATTCCGTAAATTCTTAATCTACTCTAAAAGAAAAAAAATTATCCGGTACAAACTACATCTCATGGAAAAGAATTGAGGCACAAAGAAAAACCACAGGGGATTATTACTACGTAAAAAAACAAAAAGACATACTTTTATATTTTTTTTTATTTTTTAATTTTTTTTGCTAGACTTTAATCCCTCAAGAAAACTATCTAGGAGATCCATCGTCAGGAAAAGTCCAATATTTTTCAATTTTTGTTTTCTAAAAAAAAATTATTCCATTAAACTAACACAACTAAAATAGCATAGAAATTCACCTATACAATCTCTTCACCCCACACTTAAAATTGTGCATTGTCCCCAATGCACATCATAACTAATAAGAGGGTAAAAGAAACTCCCTGGTAAGCTAAAGGCCGAAGCACTAGTAGCTCGTGGGGTACTCAAACTTCTCATAGGCCTGGTCCTTCGTGCGGGTACCTCACACTTAGTTCCAACCATGTGGTTTGCTGTTGCATCCTTCCAATAGCTTTGCTTTCCATGCTCCTAGAAAATAAAAAGTTGACACTACAAACATAATACAATTTAAAAAAAAAAAAAAAAACAGTAAAGCTGGGTTGCCTCCCAACAAGCGCTTGATTTAATGTCGCGGCACGACATGAACCGCTTTTTGCCTCTACCTCGAGCTTATGAATTGAACCCCGAGTTTTGATTCAAGCTTATGATTATTCTCCTAGGGTGGTGGAAAGAATCTACCTGGCCCAAGGAAACAATGTAGTATTCTGCACTTCTTGGCCTTTATATAAGGTGTGTAATTCCGACTTTCTGGCAAGAAGAATTCTAGAATGTAGGCACCTTATTCCTTATTTCTTGACTCCTCAAGTGGTCGGATGGCTCTATTTCTGTATCATCATCCAAACACAATGTGGAAAAGTGCTTGTAGTAAGGACAATTGCGCTCAAACTGAAAATGTACAGGCTTATCCACATCCTCTTCATTGCAAAAACTAGAGTCAACTAAAATTGCATCTTCAATATTCTCAGTTGACTCTAGTAACACTACTTCAACATGGGCATCCTCAAATTTTAGTTGGATAGATTTTTGGTGTTCTACTCTGACCTCCTCCACTAGCACCTCCTCGTATGTTTTTAAAACCTCCATTATAATGGCAATTTCTGCAGCCAATTCATGATCTTCTTGGCTACTATCCACAATGTAAGCTTGTTGCGCTTTACAAGGTTCAATTAGTTTATTCACTTGAGCCTCCAAGTGGTCAATAGTTGCCTCTTGCCTTTGTATCTGCCTTGGTTTCTCATCATATTGTTCCATATGGAACCACCACTCCAGAGAATTCAGGGTGGTTATTCAGGTCGATAGGGTCAGTTTCAGGGTCAGCAGTCATAGCAGCCGAGGTTATGTTATACTTGTGGTGATCCGAGGCACATTGCTAGATTTTGCTCTCGGGCAACGGGCAGCTCACAGCATCAGAGTTCTCGTGACATGGTTCCGGCACCGGTTGCTGCACTACCTGCACAGCCAGCTAGAGGCAGGGGTCAGGCAGCCAGAGGTAGGGGCCAGACAGTTAGAGGTGGAGGTCAGGCCGTTAGAGGTGAAGACCAGCCAGCTAAAGGCCGTCCCAGGGACATAGTTCAGGGTGGTGGGGCCCAGCCCTAGTGTTATGCTATCCCAGCCAGGCCTGAGGCTGAGTCATCTGACATTGTTATCATAGGTATTGTTTCAGTTTGCAGTAGAGATGCTTCAGTTCTATTTTATCCGGGATCTACTTATTCCTATGTGTCATCCTATTTTGCTTCCTATTTGGTTGTGCCCCGTGATTCTTTGAGTGCTCCTGTGTATGTGTCCACACCAGTGGGAGATTCTATTATTGTAGATCGTGTTTATCGTTCGTGTGTGGTCACCATTGGGAGTCTTGAGACTCGCGTAGATCTTCTACTTCTCGACATGGTTGATTTTGATGTCATACTGGTATGGATTGGCTGTCACCTTATCATGCTATATTAGATTGTCACGCCAAGACAGTGACCTTAGCCTTGTAGGGTTTGCCTCAATTAGAGTGGATAGGGAATCTTGGCCATTCTGCCAGCAGGGTTATCTCTTATGTGAAGGCTTGGCATATGGTCGAGAAGGGGTGTCTAGCTTATCTGGCTTATGTCCACGATTCTAGTACGGAGGTTCCTTCCAAAGATTTGGTGTCGGTTGTTCGTGAGTTTCCAAAGGTGTTCCCTGCACACCTGCCGAGGATGCTACCCAACAGGGATATTGATTTCTGCATTGATTTGGCTCCGGGCATTCAGCCCATTTCCATTCTGCCATATCGCATGGCCCCGCCAGAGTTGAAAGAATTGAAGGAGCAGTTGCAAGATTTGCTTGATAAGGGCTTCATTAGACCTAGTGTCTCGCCCTGGGGTGCACTGGTGTTGTTTGTGAAGAAGAAAGATGGATCGATGAGGATGTGTATAGATTATCAGCAGTTGAACAAAGTCACCACCAAGAACAAATATCCATTACAGAAGATTGATGATTTATTTGATCAGCTTCAGGGTGCCAAGGTGTTTTCAAAGATTGATTTGAGATCTGGCTACCATCAGTTGAGGATTAGGGCATCCGATGTTCCTAAGACACCTTTTCGGACTCGGTATGGGCACTATGAATTTCTAGTGATGTCATTTGGGCTGAAAAATGCCCCAGCAGCATTCATGGATTTGATGAACCGGGTGTTCAAACTCTACTTGGATTTCTTTGTGGTTGTGTTTATTGATGATATCTTGATCTACTCCGACAGTAGAGAGGAGCATGAGCAGCACCTTCGGATCGTTCTTCAGACTCTGAAAGACAGCCAGTTATATGCTAAGTTCTCAAAATGCGAGTTTTGGTTGAGTTCAGTTGCTTTCTTGGGTCACGTTGTATCAGCAGAGGGTATTCAGGTGGATCCTAAGAAGATTGAGGCAGTCCAAAACTGGACTAGACCCACATCAGCTACAGAGATCCGTAGTTTCCTGGGTTTGGCTGGCAATTACCGTCGATTTGTGGAGGGTTTTTCATCTATAGCAGCCCCGTTGACCAAATTGAGCCAGAAGGCTGCCCGTTCAGGTGGTCAGACGAGTGTAAAGTGAGCTTTCAGAAGATCAAGACTGCTTTGACCATGGCACCGGTATTGGTGTTACCTACAGGTTCGGGATCTTATACAGTATATTGTGATGCATCTCGTATTGGTTTGGGTGCGGTATTGATACAGGGTGGCAAGGTTATTGCATATGCTTCATGGCAGCTGAATGTTCATGAGAAGAATTATCCTGTTCATGATCTAGAGCTGGCAGCCATTGTTCACGCACTAAAGATTTGGAGGCACTACCTTTACAGCATGCCATATGAGGTATTCACTGATCGTCGGAGCTTGCAGTATTTGTTCAAGCAGAAGGAACTCAATTTGAAGCAGAGGAGGTGGCTGGAGCTATTAAAGACTATGATATCACCATATTGTATCATCCCGGGAAGGCCAATATGGTGGCCGATGCTTTGAGTAGAAAGTCAGTCAGTATGGGTAGCCTTGCATATATTACAGTTAGTGAGAGGCCGCTTGCATTGGATGTTCAGGCCTTGGCCAACCAGTTCGTGAAGTTAGATGTTTCTGAGCCCAGTCGTGTTCTACCTTATACAGTTGCTCGGTCTTCTTTGTTTGAGCGCATCAGAGATCGGCAGGATGACGATCCTCATTTACTTGTCCTTAGAGACACAGTGCAGCACGGTGGTGCCAAGCAGGTTACTATTAGAGATGACAGAGTTTACGAATACAGGGTCATATTTGTGTGCCTAATGTGGATGGGCTTCGTGAGTTGATCCTTGAGGAGGCTCACAGTTCTCGGTATTCTATTCACCCGGGCGCTGCCAAGATGTACCAGGACCTGCGGCAGCATTATTGGTGGCGGAGGATGAAGAAAGATATAGTTGCTTACGTAGCTCGGTGCCCAAATTGTCAGCAAGTAAAATATGAGCATCAGAGACCCGGTGGTTTGCTTCAGCAGATGGAGATTCCTAAGTGGAAGTGGGAGTGTATTACTATAGACTTTGTTGTTGGACCCCCAAGGACTCAGAGGAAGTTCGACGCCGTATGGGTTATTGTGGATAGGCTGACTAAGTCAGCGCACTTCATTCCTGTGGCAGTTACCTATTCCTCGGAGTGGTTAGCAGAGATTTATATTCGTGAGATCGTCCGTCTTCACGTTGTGCCCGTGTCTATGGTAGAATTAGGGGTTAGGATTGAAACTAGGGATTTCGGAAATTTGGGGATTTAGACCTCAATTTGAAGTGGGATTCCAAATCTAATTACATATTCTGGCTCGGGGGTGAATGGGTAAAAAGATTTTGGTCCGAACCTCGGGTTTTGACAAAGCGGGCCCGGTGTCGATTTTTTGACTTTTTGGAAAAAAATTGGGAAAATTAATTTATGCAATATAATTGATTCCTTTAGCAATATTTGATATTATTGAGTCATTTTTGAATAGATACGAGTGGTTTGGAGGTGAATTCCAAAGGAAAAGCTGTGATTGAGAATTAAGTGGCCTTCGGAGCGAGGTAAGTATTGTGTCTAACCCTGACTTGAGGGAATTAGGAACCTTAGATTACTTGATAAGTGAAATTCATGTGAGCGTCGTATATGTGAGGTGACGAGTTCTTATGCGCCGCCAGAGGGTAAAAGATTTGCCTAATTGCGATGCCTAATTGCGATGTGAGGTGAAAAACCTTTACCTGTTTTTCATGTTTCTCAATTTTACTTATATTGTCTCATTCCTATGCCTAATTGCAATGTGTTATACCAGTGTTGTTCAATTTATCATTCTTATCATGTTTATGGATTTTCTGGTGATAATTGAGTTTTTATTTCAAAGTTGAGATTGATGTTATGGAACCAAATGTTGAGGTAAGGTTTGTACTTGTTATTCTATCTCCCTATTGATATTTATGCATTGCATTATGGTAAGGGAGAGTGTTAATGCACGAAGGGTGATGTCGTGCCATATTGTGAGTGTTAATGCACGAAGGGTGATGCCGTGCCATATTGTGAGTGTTAATGCACGAAGGGTGATGCCATGCCATATTGTGAGTGTTAATGCACGAAGGGTGATGCCGTGCCATATTGTGAGTGTTAATGCACGAAGGGTGATGTCGTGCCATGATATGAGAGTTAATGCACGAAGGGTGATGCCGTGTCATTTCTATTTATTTTATGGTGAGATTGAGAGTAAAAGCACGAAGGGTGATGCCGTGCATTTTTCCTTACTGTATTCACTATTCCTGTTGATTCATGGTATATTGACTGCTCCGGTGATCACTCTGTTATAGTTCTTTATCTTGTATTCCCTTCAGTATATTCCCCTCCCGACATTTCCTGTTTGGTTCTTCATTTCTGTTATTTGCATATACACTGTTAAATTGTACAGGTTGATTTGTAGGTGCCTTGCCTTAGCCTCATCACTACTTTGTCGAGGTTAGGCTAGACCCTTACCAGTAAATGGGGTCGGTTGTACTGATGCTGCACTCTGCACTTTCTGTGCAGATTTTGATACCATATCAGGTTGATCGAGATTTGCTACTGGTCCGCTGTCCAGAGACTCAAGGTAGATCTGTCGGAGTTCATAGACCTTGAAGTCCTCGTCTATCTTTTATGTCCTACTATTTTTTTTCATTCAGACAGTTGTATTTCTTTCAGACTATTACTTGTAGTAAATTCTAGAATGCTCGTGAATTGTGACTCCAGATCCGGGTGGTAGTAATTAATACAGTTTTACGATATTCCGCACTTAATATATTTTATCTTAGTTAATTATGGTTATTTACTGAATGGAAATAAGGAATTAGTTTAACGAATTTTCTAATATTGGCTTGCCTAGCAAGTGAAATGTTAGGCGCCATCACGTTCCCGTCGGTGGAAAATTTCGAGTCGTGACAGGTCAGCTTCCCTAGGTTCTTTGTTCCAGTTATCTTCATAAGAAAAAGTAGAACAATCATAATAAGGGGTTGGGGAGGATAAGACATATAATCACAACCATGAAAGTGACTATCTTGACCACCACACATATCACACACATTCCGCACATAAGATTGAGTTGGTGCAGATAACTCGCTCTCGAGAATATTTTGATAATTTTGCCTTCGGTGGTTCTCTCCATAAGGAGGATCAAGAGAAGAATTTCCAACATTAAAACTCTTATAATTCCATGATGCCATGTCTCTCAAATCAACAAGTAAAAGAAAAATAAATAAAAAATCAAATACAAAAAAATAAAAATAAAAGTTCGAACTTGAAACCTAGCAATATGTACACCTAAAGCTACACCGTTAGTTCCCCGGCAACAGTGCCAAAATTTGATCCCCGGCAACGACGCCAAAATTTGATCATGCCTGTAATGACCTAACCGGTCATTTTAACTTTTAGAAACAAGTTCCTTAAAATAAAAGTCACCGAACATGCTTTTATTAATTTATGACTCGCGAGGATGGTTGGTTCGAGATTTGGAAGTGAGTTGAAATCGGAACACTTGTTTCCTTAAGTTAGCTTTAAATGGACAGGTTTGACTTCGGTCAACATTTTGAGAAAATGACCCCGGAATCAGGATTTGACGGTTTCAATAGGTTCGCATGTTGATTTTGGACTTGGGCGTATGTTCGGATCGGGTTTTGGGGTACCCGAGAGCGTTTCGGCGCCTAATAGTGAAAGTTGGTTCTTCAAGGTTTTTTGAAGTTCTTTAAATTTGGTTTGGAGTAGGTTTTGGTGATACCGAGGTCCGAATGGTATTCTGAAATCGGGAATAGTTCTGTAAGGTCATTTAAGACTTGCACGCAAAATTTAGTATCATTCCGAGTTGATTTGATAGGAATCGGACGAGCAGAAGTCTTTTTAGAAGTTTTTGAATGCATAAGTCAATTCATGCATTTTGGCGTCCGATTCTTGGATTTTGATGTTATTTACGGATTTTGATCGCTCGGGCGAGTTTGTATGAGGTTATTAGACTTGTGTGGATAGTTGGTGTGGAGCCCCGAGGGCTCGGGTGAGTTTCGGATGTTCGGAAGGAATGAAAATACATCAGTTTTCTGGCGTTTCTTGGCAGCAGCTGCAGGTCTCGCAAATGCGAACCTCGCATTTGCGAGAAGGGCTTCGCAATTGCGAAGAAGCCCGACCTAGGCAGTGTTCACATTTGCGACACATTTGATGCATTTGCGATCCCAGCAGAGTTTGCATTTGCGACTCTTTGGTCGTATTTGCGACCCCAGCAACTGAAGGCCAAGCTTCGCATTTGCAAGAGTTGTGTCACATTTGCGACCCTCGCATTTGCGAACCTGGTGTCGCAAATGCGACATCAGAGGCCTGTGCCCAGCTCATTTAATGGGCGACTTAGGCCATTTGTCTCACTTTTCTTTCATCTCTTGGGCGATTCTTGGAGCTTTTGGAAGAGGGTTTTTACCTAGCACTTTGAGGTAAGTAATTCCTACATAACATTAGTTACATACATAGATTATTGGTAGATTATAACATGTAAATTAGTGAAAACCATGGATTTAGGTGAAAACCTAGGTGTTTGACAAAAATGAGATTTAACCACGAAATTTGATATGGAACTTAGTAAAAATCATATATTTATGTTCCTACGATTATGGATAACATTTCCATCTGAAAAGTTCCGTAATCCGGGCATGCGGGCCGGGGGTGAATTTTAGAAATTTTAACATTTTGGATAGGGAAATTTATTTAATAGATGTGTTTCAAATTATTGAACATATATTAATTATTTTATATAACGTTTGGATAGTTTCGGATTTTTCGGCATCGAATCGAGAATTTTACGCGATGTGATAATCGAAAAGTGGACTTTGAGACAAGGTAAGTCTCTTGTCTAATCTTGTGAGGGGAAAATTACCCCATAGGGATTAAATTGAATAATTGTTGCTAATTTCAGGGGCTATGTACGCACGTGGTGACGAGAGTCCGTGCGTAGCTACTATTAATGCTAAAGTCCGGGTAGTTTAGGACTCAAAGCATGAATTACTTGTATACATTGTATTCTTTGTTTAATTAATATTATATATATATATATATATTAATTAATATTAATTGATATATATATATATATATATATTGTGAATTGTTAGATAAAGATATTAAAGGATGAAAATCTCATATGCTTGATTTTCTGTTTAAATTAATTAATTGCTAAAAGAAACTGTTCTCCTCCCGAATTTATCTTATAATAAATATACTCTCTTTCCGGGGGTACATAAGAAAATGTCCTCCTTTTTTGTGGAGCGGGCCGAACGCCTCGGCAGGATAGATGCATCTATGGATCGTGCCGCACGTCCCTCGGCAGTGTACACGACACTCTGGATCGGGTCGTACGTCCTCGGCAGAAATCGTGCTTAATAATAATAATTACACGATACTTTAATAGTTATTTCAACTTGCGAAGCTAATTGATAAATTGGAGAATCCTTGAAATTTAATGAATTATTATTCCTGCTTGTTAAGGAATTAATTGTTATTCCTGTAAATGAGATTAATTGATAAACTGAAAATTATTTGAATTTAAGGAATTTAATTAATATATTGAGAATTGTTGCATTTGAAGGAATTTGATTATTTCCGCTGCTTAAATAAATTATTGTAATTTTGTAAATCATGCTGATTTAAATATCCTAGTTGTATTTTAATTATTATTATTGACCCATAGTGAGTGTCAAAGTCGGCCATCTCGTCTCTACCACTTCGAGATTAGGCTTGATACTTACTGGGTACATGTTGTTTACGTACTCATACTACACTTGCTGCACTTTTTGTGCAAGACCTGAGGCAAGTACTAGTGTAAGAACTATCGTCTTACACCCACGTTATCCAGGGGCATAGTAGTGAGCTGTGCTTTCTGAGCCGTTCTGCAGCTACTAGTATCTTTCATTATATTTTTTGTTCTGTCTATTTTTATTTCAGACAGTATTTGAGGTTTTGTATAATCTACTAGATGCTCATACACTTGTGACACCAGGTCTTGGCACATACATTGGTAGAATTTGGTTTTTATTATTTTCTTGGTTTTGAATTTTGTCAATATATTCTTAATTTATTAAGTTGGCTTGCCTAGCTGTAGTGTTGGGTGCAATCACGACCTATAGGTGAAATTGGGTTGTAACAACATGGTATTAGAGCTCTAGTTACACGTAGGTCTCACAAGTTATGAGCAGGCCTAATAGAGTCTTGCGGATCGGTACGGAGACGTCTGTACTTATCTTCGAGAGACTATAAGGTGTTAGGAAATTACCTTTCTTCATATTCCATCGTGCAATTGATGTAGTTCTTAATATACTTCTCTTATTCTCTCTCAGATGGTGAGAACGCGCTCGGATGAGGTTCCAGGCCACGGAAGAGCTACTCCCCCAGTTGCTACATGCCGAGGCAGAGGCCGAGGGAAGGCTCCGGCCCGTGGTAGAGGGCGAGGACGTCCCATAACTATTCCAATTATGCCGCCAGTGGGTCCAGCAGAGAACCCCATTGTTGAGGAACAGGATGAGGTGCCTGTGGCAGAGCCAGCTCCGTCGGATTTCACATCTGCACTGGGATTTCAGGATGTCATGGGTCGTATGTTGCGGTTCATGGACAATATGACTCAAGCCGGTTTATTTCCGGCAGACCCAGCCATATCTTAGGCAGGCGGGGGAGCACAGACACCTACCGCGCAGGCTCATGGACAGGCAGCTGTTGTATATCAGACCCAGGGTGCACTACCTGTGGGTGGAGCCCAGCCAGTGGCAGCAGCCACACCTGAGCCCAGGCCAGCTGTAGCAGTCGATCCTCAAAAATTATTGGACCGATGGACTAGACTACATCCTCCTGTCTTCGGGGGTGAGCGACATGAGGATCCACAGGACTTCATTGATCGTTGTAGGGACAGACTGCACAACATGAGGATATTGGAATCTCATGGGGTTGACTTTGCTACTTTTCAACTAGAGGGCAGAACCCGTAGATGGTGCCAGTCTTATGTGCTTGGCAGACCAGCAGATTCTCCTCCCATGACTTGGGACAGGTTCACCCGTATCTTCCTGGACAGGTATATTCCACCCTCCTAGAGGGAAGAGTTGTGATTTCAGTTTGAGCAGCTCCAGTAGGGTCAGATGTCAGTGACCGATTACGAGGCGAGGTTTTCAGAATTATAGCACCATGCACTTATGATACTCCCTACTGAGGCGGAGAGAGTGCAGAGGTTTGTAGCCGGTTTACATACTGGCATTCAGGCCATTATGGCTCGAGAGGTTAAGATGGGTACTTCTTATGAGCTAGTTGTGGAGATAGCCCGGAGGATTGAGGGTGTGCGTCAGCGGAGTCGAGAGCAGATTATGAGAGAGAAGCGGTTTAGGTACTCTGGAGAGTTCAAAGGTGCTCCGTCTAGGGGCAGAGGTCAGTTCGTGAGGGGGCAGTCCAGCAGACCCCCATTTCCAGCACCACCACCTCCTCGGGGTACTCCAGTGCGACCTTATCTCAGTGCTATACCAGAGAGTTTTTACCGCCCACCAGCTATTTAGGGTCCTCCCAGTGGGTATTCAGGTCCCCAGGGCCAGACTCTTAGTCAGCAGCCCATCGCATCGAAGAGTTGTTACGAGTGCGGGGATCCCAGTCACATGCGGAGGTTTTACCCCAGGCTTCGGGGTAGACCAGTACAGCAGGGTCAGCAGCCTATGCTTATCGTATCAGTTGATCCACCAGTAGTCTGACCACCAAGAGGTTGATGACAAGTGGGTAGGGGTCGTCCTAGAGGTGGAGGTCAGTCAGGCGGAGGCCAGCCAGTTGGTACTCCAGCTCGGTTCTATGCTTTTCCGGCTAGACCAGATGCAGAGGCCTCAGATGCTGTTATTACAGGTATTATTTCTGTTTGCGGTAAAGATGCCTCAGTATTATTTGATCCAGGATTCACTTATTTATATGTGTCATCTCTATTTGCTCTATTCTTGGGTGTTTCTCGTGAGTCCTTTAGTACTCCTGTTTATGTGTCCACTCCTATAGGCGATTCTGTTATTGTGAATCGGATCTACCGGTCTTGTATTATTACATTTTGTGGTTATGAAACTAGAGCAGATCTCTTATTGCTCGAGATGATCGATTTTGAAATTATTCTGGGTATGGACTGGTTATCTCCATATCATATTATTCTGGATTTTCATGCCAATACTGTTACCTTGGCTATTCCATCTTTGCCTAGGCTGGAGTGGAAGGGTTCGTCGGTTAGTTCATTTAATCGGGTTATTTCTTTTATAAAGGCTCAACACAGGGTTGAGAAGGGTTGTTTGGTTTATCTAGCCTATGTTCGGGATACTACTGTAAAGACTCCGGCTATTGATTCAGTGCCAGTAGTTCGGGAGTTCTCTGATGTATTTCTTTCAGATCTTCCAGGTATGCCACCTGATCATGATATTGATTTTTGTATTGACTTGGCTCCAGATACCCGGCCTATATCTATCCCACCGTATCGCATGGCTCCGAAAGAATTTAAAGAATTGAAAGAACAACTTGAAGAGTTATTAGCCAAAGGGTTCGTCAAACCGAGTGTATTGCCTTGGGGTGCACCGGTATTATTTGTGAAAAAGAAGGATGGAACAATGCGGATGTGTATTGATTATCGCCAATTGAACAAAGTCACTATTAAGAACAAGTATCCGTTGCCGCGTATTGATGATCTATTTGACCAGTTGCAGGGTGCTAGGGTGTTCTCTAAGATCGACTTGAGGTCGGGGTATCATCAGTTGAAGATTCGAGATTCGGATGTTCCGAAAACTGCTTTCCGTACCAAATATGGTCATTATGAGTTTCTGGTATTGTCCTTCGGTTTAACTAATGCCCCGGCAGCGTTTATGGATCTAATGAAAAGGGTATTCAGGCCATATATTAATTCGTTTGTCATTGTCTTCATTGATGACATTTTGATCTACTCGCGTAGTAAGGAGGAACATGAGCAGCATATGAGAGTAGTGCTTCAGACATTGCGGGAACAAAAGCTATATGCTAAGTTCTCTAAATGTGAGTTTTGGATAGAGTTTGTAGCATTTTTGGGGCATATTGTATCGGGCGAAGGTATTAAAGTTTATCCCAAAAAGAATGAGGCAGTTCAGAATTGGCATCGTCCTACTTCAGCGACTGAGATCATGAGTTTTCTAGGTTTAGTTGTTTATTATCGCCGATTCGTGGAAGGTTTTTCATCTATTGTAGCACCTTTGACCAAATTAACCCAGAAGGGTGTTTAGTTCTGATGGTCCGATGATTGTGAGTCAAGCTTTTAGAAGCTCAAGATAGCATTGACTACAGCACCAGTGTTAGTGTTACCTTCTAGGTCGGGAATGTATACAGTGTATTGCGACGCTTCACGCCTTGGTTTGGGTTGTGTATTGATGCAGGAAGGGCGAGTTATTACATATGCTTCACGTCAGCTGAAGCCCCACGAGAAGAATTATCCAGTACATGATTTGGAGTTAGCTGCGATTGTTCACGCTCTAAAGATTTGGAGACATTATCTTTATGGGGTGTCTTGTGAAGTTTACACTAATCATCACAGTTTGCAGTATTTGTTCGAGCAGAGGAACCTAAATCTGAGATAGTGCAGATGGCTTGAGTTACTAAAAGATTATGATATTACTATCTTGTATCATCCAGGTAAAGCAAATGTGGTTGCAGACGCCTTGAGTAGAAAGGTGGAGAATATGGGTAGTTTGGCTTTCATTTCAGTAGAGGAGAGGCCATTAGCTTTGGATATTCAGTCCTTGGCCAACAGACTTATGCGACTGGACATTTCAGAGCCCAGCTGAGTTCTTGCATGTGTTGTAGCGTAGTCTTCACTATTTGAACAGATCAAGGCTCGCCAATATAACGACCCACACTTAATGGTTCTTCGAGAAATGGTACTACGAGGTGGTGCCAAGGAAGTCACTATAGGTGTGGATGGTATTTTACGAATCCAGGATCGTCTATGTGTTCCTAATGTGGATGAACTGGGGAAGAAGATCCTGGAGGAGGCACACAGTTCTCGGTACTCTATTTATCCAGGTGCTACAAAGATGTATCGTGACTTGAGGCAGCATTATTGGAGGCGACGAATGAAAAAGGACATAGTTGAGTATGTTGCTAAGTGTCTAAATTGCCAGCAAGTAAAATATGAGCACCAGAGGCTAGGTGGCCTACTTCAGCAGATGACCATACCAGAGTGGAAATGGGAACGAATTACTATGAACTTTGTAGTTGGGTTGTCGCAGACCTTGAGGAAGTTTGATGCAGTTTGGGTGATTGTTGACAGGTTGACCAAGTCGGCACATTTTATTCCTGTTGTGACTACGTATACTTCAGAGAGGTTGGCCCAGATTTATATTCAAGATATAGTTCGGTTGCACGGTGTGCCAATTTCCATCATATCAGATAGAGGCCCTCAGTTTACTTCATGTTTCTGGAGAGTAGCACAGAGTGAATTAGGGACCCGTGTATAGCTCAACACAGCTTTTCATCCGCAGACTGATGGGCAGTCAGAGCGGACAGTTCATATTTTGGAGGATATGCACAGGGCATGTGTGATTGACTTTGGAGGTCAGTGGGATCGTTTCCTGCCTTAGGCTGAGTTTTCTTATAATAACAGTTACCAATCTAGCATCGAGATGGCTCCATTTGAGGCTATATATGGCCATCGATGCCATTCACCTATCGGATGGTTTGAGCCCGGTGAGGTTAAGTTATATGGTACTGATTTGGTAAGGGATGCCTTGGAAAAGGTAAAGTTGATTTAGGAGCGACTTCGTACAGCACAGTCCAGACAAAAGAGTTACACGGATCAGAAAGCACGTGATATATCATTTATGGTCGGTGAAAAAGTTCTCTTGAAGGTTTCTCCGATGAAGGGAATTATGAGATTCGGGAAGAAGGGCAAGTTGAGCCCAAGGTTTATAGGCTCATTTGAGGTGTTGAGACGAGTTAGAGAGGTTGCTTATGAGCTTGCATTGCTTCCTAGTCTATCGAGAGTTCATCCGGTTTTCCATGTATCTATGCTCCGGAAGTATCATGCTGACCTATCACATGTGTTGTACTTCAGCACAGTTCAGCTAGATAAGATTTTGGGTTATGGAGAAGAGCCATTTGCCATTATTGATAAACAAGTTTGCCAGTTGAGGTCCAAGAGTCTTTCTGCAGTAATGGTCCAGTGGAGGGGCCAACCAGTCGAGGAAGCGACTTGGGAGGCCGAGGAGGACATGCAGAGCAAATATTCATACTTATTTGGCACTCCAGGTATTATTCTAAACCAGTTCGAGGACGAACGTTTGTTTAAGAGGTGGAGAATGTAATGACCCAAGCGGTCATTTTAACTTTTAGAAACCCGTTCCTTAAAATAAAAATCCCCGAACATGCTTTTATTAATTTATGACTCGCGGGGATGGTTGGTTCGGGATTTGGAAGTGTGTGAGTTGAAATCAGAATACTTGGTTCCTTAAGTTAGCTTTAAATGGACAAGTTTGACTTCGGTCAACATTTTGAGAAAACGACCCCAGAATTGGGATTTGACGGTTCCAATAGGTTCACATGATGATTTTGGACTTGGGCGTATGTTCGAATCGGGTTTTGGTGGACCCGTGAGCGTTTCGGCGCCTAATAGTGAAAGTTGGTTCTTGAAGGTTTTTTAAAGTTCTTTAAATTTGGTTTGGAGTAGGTTTTGGTGATACCGAGGTTCGAATGGAATTCTGAGACCGGTAATAGTTCCGTAAGGTCATTTAAGACTTGCACGCAAATCTTGGTGTCATTCCGAGTTGATTTGATAGGAATCGGACGAGCTGAAGTCTTTTTAGAAGTTTTTGAATTCATAAGACAATTCATGCGTTTTGGCATCCGATTCTTGGATTTTGATGTTATTTCCGGATTTTGATCACTCGAGCAAGTTTGTATGAGGTTATTAGACTTGTGTGGATAGTTGGTGTGGAGCCCCGAGGGCTCGGGTGAGTTTCGGACATTCGGAAGGAATGAAAATACATCAGTTTTCTGGTGTTTCTTGGCAGCAGTTGCAGGTCTCACAAATGCGAGAAATTGTTCGCAAATGCGAACCTCGCATTTACGAGAAGGGCTTCGCAATTGCGAAGAAGCCCGACCCAGGCAGTGTTCGCATTTGCAACACATTTGATGCATTTGCGATCCCAGGAGAGTTCGCATTTGCGACTCTTAGGTCGCATTTGCGAACCTAGCAGCTGAAGGCCAAGCTTCGCATTTCCGAGAGTTGTGTCGCATTTGCGAACCTGGTGTTGCAAATGCGACATCAGAGGCCTGTGCCCAGTTCATTTAATGCGCGACTTAGGCCATTTATCTCACTTTTCTTTCATCTCTTGGGCGATTCTTGGAGCTTTTGGAAGAGGTTTTTCACCTAGCACTTTGAGGTAAGTAATTCCTACATAACATGAGTTACATACATAGATTATTGGCAGATTATAACATGTAAATTAGTGAAAACCATGGATTTTGATGAAAACCTAGGTGTTTGACAAAAATAAGATTTAACCACGAATTTTGTTATGGAACTTAGTAAAAATCATATATTTATGTTCCTAAGATTCTGGATAATGTTTCCATCCGAAAAGTTTCAGAATCTGGGCACGTGGGCCCGGGGTGAATTTTAGGAATTTTACTATTTTGGATAGGAAACTTTATTTAATAGATGAATTTCGAATTATTGAATATATATTAATTATTTTATATAACTTTTGGATAGTTTCGAATTTTTTGGCATCGAATCGAGAATTTCACGCGATGCGATAATCGAAAAGTGAACTTTGAGACGAGGTAAGTCTCTTGTCTAATCTTGTGAGGGGAAAATTACCCCATAGGGATTAAATTGAATAATTGTTGCTAATTGCGGGGGCTACGTACGCACGAGGTGACGAGAGTCCGTGCGTAGCTACTATTAATGCTAAAGTCCGGGTAGTTTAGGACTCAAAGCATGAATTACTTGTGTAAATTGTATTCTTTGTTTATATATATATATATGGAATATATTGTGAATTGTTAGATAAAGATATTAAAGGATGGAAATCTCATATTCTTGATTTTCTGTTTAAATTAATTAATTGTTAAAAGAAATTATTCTCCTCCCGAATTTATTTTATAATAAATATACTCTCCTTCCAGAGGTGCATAAGAAAATGACCTCCTTTCTTGTGGAGCGGGTCGAACACCTCTGCAGGATAGATGCATCTATGGATCGTGCGGCACGTCCCTCGGCAGTGTACACGACACTCCGAATCGGGTCGTACGTCCTCGGCAGAAATCGTGCTTAATAATAATAATTACACGATATTTTAATAGTTATTTCAGCTTGCGAAGCTAATTGATAAATTGGAGAATCCTTGAAATTTAATGAATTATTATTCCTGCTTGTTAAGGAATTAATTATTATTCCTGTAAATGAGATTAATTGATAAATTAGAAATTATTTGAATTTAAGAAATTTAATTAATATATTGAGAATTGTTGCATTTGAAGGAATTTGATTATTTCTGCTGTTTAAATAAATTATTGTAAATTTTATAAATCATGCTGATTTAAATATCCTAGTTGTATTTCAATTATTATTATTGACCCATAGTGAGTGTCAAAGTCGGCCATCCCGTCTCTACCACTTCGAGATTAGGCTTGATACTTACTGGGTACATGTTGTTTAAATACTCATACTACACTTGCTGCACTTTTTGTGCAAGACCTGAGGCAAGTACTAGTGGGAGAACTATCGTCTTACACCCATATTATCCAGGGGCATAGTGGTGAGCTGCGCTTTCTGAGCCGTTCTGCAGCTACTAGTATCTCTCATTGTATTTTTTATTCTGTCTATTTTTATTTTAGACAGTATTTGAGGTTTTGTATAATCTACTAGATGTTCATACACTTGTGACACCAGGTCTTGGCACACACATTGGTAGAATTTGGTATTTTATTATTTTCTTGGTTTTAAAATTTGTCAATATATGCTTAATTTATTAAGTTGGCTTGCCTAGCTGTAATGTTGGACGCCATCACGACCTATAGGTGAAATTGGGTCGTGACAACGCCCAACTATGCCTTATAAAAGGACTAAGTGGTCGTTGCAAATATAATACGGTTTACAAGTCCGGAGTCGAATCCCACAGAGAACTAAGGCTTAGCTACAGCTATTCAGTATATCTAAGAAACACAAGTCCAAACAATTTCCTAATTATAGAGATTATAATATTTATTTTTAGCTAATTAACTAACAACTATTAAAAAGAAGTAAAATTATCAACTAACAAGGACGAAATTTTAGACAAGACTAAGGAGGTCGAGAGTTATGATTTTCCCAATTGTCGGAATCCTTCCCGCTATGCCTTCTATAATTTCGCCTAAGTTTTCTCTACCGATCACGAGTGCTCTGAGTGTCGTAACTCTCTCCCGAGTAATTACCATAATTTACTAGACATATTCTCCCAAATTATGCTAGCTGGTATTAAGTACGGCTCACTCAGATCGCACCAAGATTTCGTTATCCCTAATCCCACCTTTAAACTCTCCGTACTGATCTCTCATATACGTTAGGAGTGATGTTGTTCATCAACTACCTAAATATATACTCTCTCCAGAGTAATACACACTAAATAGGCACAATTGATTGAGAGCTCTTCAACCAACTACAATATAAACATAGTTGAACAAATAGAGAAAAAGCTACAGCAAATTTATATTAGCGTAACTGGAAAATCATCCTCCAATAGGTTCCATTAAAACCCTAGATAACAAATTATCTATTCATAATAGTATGCATAACTACAATACTAGAATTCATAACCAATAATGGAAATAGGAAGAAGGAAGTGAAAAACTCGTAGAAGAATTCTCCGCCTTGCTCCTAGTGTGTTTTTGCCTCTTTAGGTCAAATCTCTGGTCTAATGTCGGTCTCTCGGTCTAAATCTCTAATGTCGGTCTCCCTCTCCGTCAAAATGGTGTTTAATAACTATTTATATGTGTAGAAAAAAGGTCTAGACAAAATAAACAAGTCCAAAATCAAAAAGAAACAAAATAAGCCTAAAACCCGGAACACGCGTCGCCTCGCGACAGACCGCGCCTAGCCTGCTCTGCCGCGCATTCCACCTCGCGGTATGTTGTGCGACGCAACCACTATAGCGAGCTTCATAGCTCGCGTCGCGTACTGCTTCTTCGATTCAGTTTGCAGTTACGTTGCCTAGCTTTGTCAAATTCTCTCTTTTCAATTGTTCTTTTGCCTTGCTTCTCTTTTTTGTCTTTCTTTGTCTTCTTTTATAATAAAACTCAACTTCAATCATTGTCCCATAATTAAATAATCATAAATTATTTTTATAGTGTATAAAATACACATAAAATTTTTAGTTTGCTCTCAATTTCATCTCCAAAGCACCTACATATAAAATAAATTGAATTAAGCATAAATATAGTATAGTTTAACATTAAAACACCAACATATAAGATAAGTAATGTACTAAAAATATATAATTATAGCCAAATATCAAACAATAATAGGAATATTGAAAAAGAAAGCCTTGGTTTACCTTTTACCATATATTTACATTTACAATAATAGGAAAAGATCACATCCTACAGTATTCTTGCGATACTCTTTTTTAATGAAAAGGATTGATTTGATCAATTAGTTTCATATGTTGGTATATATATGAGTTTGTCTTTTCTTAAAAGATATTTTTTATGCTAGATTACGTCAAGAAATTTCAGCTTATGTACATATTGCTTCCTCAACCAATATGTTATTTAATTTATTTCAAAAAGAATTATAACTTTTTAAATTTAGCAGCGATTTAATTTTACCCTTAATGAGATTTCTATAACTTGCTTTAGATTACAAATTTTAAAAGTTTTTTTTAAAAATTTTTTTTTGTATCTATTCAAATTTTGCCACATCAAATGAATCGGAGATAATACTTATTTAGTGGCACTATTCAAATATCACGTTATATTACGATCGGTACTTGTCATATCAATATATTAGGGTTGCCTTTTGTTATTTAGTGGCACTATTCAAATATCACGTTTTAAATTGCAATTGGTACTTGTTCTGTCAATTTTCCTTTATTTTAGTACTAGGTAGGAATATCACAGGTGCGGCACGGTGATGCCAAACAGGTTGTTGAGGGGGAAGATGGGGTTCTGCGAATGCAGGGTCGTATTTGTGTGTCTGATATGGATGTGCTTCGTGAATTAATTCTTGAAAAAGCACTTAGTTCTAGGTATTCTATTCATCCAGGTACCGCCAAAATGTATCAAGATTTTCAGCAACATTATTAGTGGAGGAGAATGAAAAAGGATATAGTTGCATATGTAGCTCGGTATCTGGATTGTCAGCAAGTTAAGTACGAGCATCAGAGACCTGGTGGTTTGCTTCAGAAGTTAGAAATTCCTGAGTGAAAGTGGGAGTGTATCACTATGGATTTTGTTGTTGGGCTCCCACGGACTCAGAGAAAATTTGACGCAGTTTGGGTCATTGTGAACATTTTATTCCAGTGGCAGTTACCTATTCTTCAGAGAGGTTAGCTGAAATTTACATTTGTGAGATTGTCCGCCTTCACGGTGTGCCCGTGTCTATTATTTCAGATCGAGGTACGCAGTTTACCTCACATTTTTGGAGGGCTGTACAATGTGAGTTAGGCACGCGGGTGCAGTTGAGTACAACATTTCATCCACAGATAGACGGACAGTGTGAGCGCACTATTCAGATATTGGAAGATATGCTCCACGCTTGTGTTATAGACTTTGGAGATTCTTGGGATCATTTCTTGCCCTTTGCGGAGTTTGCTTATAATAATAGCTACCAATCGAGCATTCAGATGGCTCCATATGAGTCATTATACGGAAGACGATGTCGATCACCCAGTTGGTTGGTTTGAACCGAGAGAGGCTCGGTTGTTGGGTACCGATTTGGTACAGGATACCTTGGATAAGGTCAAGATTATTCATGATCGACTTCGCACAGCTCAGTCTAGGCAAAAGCGTTATGCCGACCGTAAAGTTCGTGATATTGCATTCATAGTTGGAGAAAGAATATTGCTCCGGGTTTCACCTATGAAAGGTGTAATGAGGTTCGGAAAGAAGGTCAAATTGAGCCTTTGGTATATCGGACCCTTTGAAATTCTTGAAAGGGTGGGTGAAGTAGCCTACAGACTTGCATTACCACCTAGTTTATCAGCGGTTCATCCGGTATTCCATGTGTCTATGCTTCGGAAATATCATGGTGATCCGTCCCATGTGTTAGATTTCAGTTCAGTCCAATTGGACAAAGATTTTACTTACGAGGAGGAGCCGGTGGCTATTCTAGCACGGCAGTTGAGGTCTAAGAGTTATCCTTTAGTGCGAGTGCAATGGAGAGGTCAGCCGGTAGAGGCATCTACCTGGGAGTCCGAGTCGGACATGCAGAGTAAGTATCCACACTTATTCACCAGCTCAGGTACTTTTTCTAACTCCGTTCGAGGACGAACGCTTGTTTTAGAGGTGGAGAATGTGATGACCCAAAATGTTATCTTTAAATTTAATAAGTAATTCTGTGTTCTAAAACCTCAAAAAGCACCATTTATCATTCCTCAACTTGCGTGCGCAGTCCGTACAATTTTTCAAAAATATTTTATGTGAAAAATGGATTAAAATATGAAATAGTGCTTTTAAAAACTCAACTGAGTTGACGTTAGTCAACTCTTTAAGCAAACGGGCCCGGATCAGTATTTTGACAATTTCGATAGGTCTATATCGTGATTTGGGACTTGGGCGTACGCCTGGAATCGAATTCCGAGGTTCCTAGCTCGAGATATGAAATTTTGATGAAAAATTAAAAGCTTGAAGGCTTAATGAATTTTAAGAAATTACTGATGTTGGATTTATTGACTTCGGGTCCGTATTTTGGTTCTGGAATCCGGTGTAGGTCCACTATAATATTTATGACTTGTCTGCCGAATTTGGTGAGAACCGGAGTTGATTTGACGTGATTCGGACGTCCGGTTGTAAAAATATAAGTTTTAAAATTTTCTTAAAATTTTCTTTGAATTGGTGTCCGATTCGTAGTTCTTGGTGTTATTTTGGCGATTTGATCACGCAAGCAAGTTCATATGATGTTTTAGGACTTGGGTGCATGCTTGATTTGGAGCCCCGAGGGCTCGGGTTGGTTTCGGATGGTTAACGGATCATTTTTGGACTCGTCTCGGAATGGGTATTCGGATTTCATAAGTTTTTGCGAGATTTTAGACGTGGGTCCCACTGTCGAATATTTTCATAAATTTTGGATTTTTATCCCGAAAATTGGTATATTCATATGGAATTAATTCCTATGATTAGTATTGAATATATCGAATTGTTTGTGAATAGATTTGAAGCCTTCAGAGACAAATTTAAAAGGAGAAGCTATGGTTGAGTAATTGATTGGAATTTGCAGAGCGAGGTAAGTGTCGTGGTTAACCTTGACTTGAGGGAATAGAACCCTTAAATTATTTTTTATGTGAATTGCATGTGAACGACGTATACACGAGGTAACTAGTGTCTATACATCATCAAATTAATTGTTTGCCTGCTTACTTCAAAAATCATAAATTAATTATTATAATAATTGGTTCGGCGTCGTTTGTAAAATTTGGAAAATTCTAAGTTCTTAGGCTTGAAACCGTGCTTAATTCATGATTTTTGGTATTGTTCGATGTGGTTTGAAGGCTCGACTAAGTTCGTATGGTGTTATAGGATTGGTTGGTAGGTTTGGTTGAGGTCCCGGGGGCCTCGGGTGAGTTTCGAGTGCTTAACGGATCAAAAGTTGGATTTGTGTTGCAGCAGAAGTCTTCAGGCATCTGTCATTTTCGCACCTGCGGTGGAGAGACCGCAGGTGCGTGATCGCACGTGCGGAGAGGCAAGCGCAGAAGCGGATTTGGGATGTGTGGTTAGGGGTCGCAGGTGCGAAGGAAAATGCCGCATCTGCAATGCCCGCAGATGCACTAAAGGACCCGCAAGCGCGGAGGAGATGGCGGAAGCGGACAATAGTCCGCAGGCGCGCACTCGCAGGTGCGGCCCTTTTTCCACAGAAGTGGACCCAGCCCTCTTAAGTCGTTTTCGCACCTGCGAAGGAAATTCCGCAGGTGCGACCCAAGGTCCGCAGATGCGGAATAACTGGGCAGAAAAGGGCAGATTCGAGGGTTTTAAGTTCACTTCACAAATTTGATTGAGAGCTCGGTAGAAGGCGGAATTTGGAGAGATTTTCGGAGGAAGTTTTTGGGTAATGATTCTTAACTCCCTTATGGTTGTATTCCACTAATCTATGCTTGAATTCATCGTTTAAATTCGGATTTGGGGTGAAAATTTGAGAAAAGGTTCTTAGGCCGAATTTTGACCGAGATTTTGGTGTCGGATTTTAGTAAATTTGATATGGTTAGACTCGTGAGTGAATGAACTTTCGTATTTTACGACTTTTACCCGATTCCGAGGAGTAGGCCCCACGGGCGATTGTTGAGTTAAATTTTGGAATATTCGTTAAATGTTGATTTCGTTAATTATATGAGTCTATTATTGTTGTATTTATGATACGTAATTTCTTTTGGCTAGATTTGGGCCATTTAGAGCCGGATATTCGTTGGTAAGGCATTGTGACCGATTATTTGAGCTTGACTCGATGTTAGTGGCTTGCCTAACTTTGTATGGGAGAAATCCCCTTAAGATTTGGAACCATTTTGTTATGTGAGCGTCGTGTACGTGAAGTGACGTCGTACGTACACGGGCTAGTTGTGGTAAAACCCGATTTTCTTACCGAGCAGCAACATATTTTCCTGTTATTTTAAGTTATACCATTTTAATAAGTACTAATCTATTCTCATTCTTAATTGAGTTATTCCAATATATGTAGCTATCATGTTTAGTATAATACAACATGTCTACGTGTCTTAATTGTTTATGTGAATTATGTGCAGCATGCTTAGTGAATTTCTTGCTTCTTCCCTGACTGGTACTTAGTCTAAATTGTAAGAACTTCGTGATGTAGTTTTATTTCTATCATTCGCGCTGCATATTTACTTTGGAACTACGGAACGGTATTCTGGGAGATCCCCCTGTACTGCATATTTACTTTGGGACTACGGAACGGTATTCCGGGAGATCCCTCTGTCTTGCATATTTACTTTGGGACTATGGAACGGTATTCCGGAAGATCCCCCTGCACATTTACGTTTGGGACTACGAGACGGTATCTCAGTAGATCCCCTGTTGTGTTTCTGTGTACTAAGTTGTTACCTTCTATGATTTCATTGTTGTTAAATTTCAGCCTTTATTTTATTGCGGTATTACACTCTATATTGTTTTATTATATATTTACCAGTAGGGCCTTGACCTGACCTCGTCACTACTCGACCGAGGTTAGGCTTGGCACTTACTGGGTACCGATTGTGGTGTACTCATTCTACTCTCTGCACATGTTTTTCGTGTGCAGATCCAGGTGCACCTTATCAGCCGCACTATCAGTGAGTCGGGACAGCTTTGGAGACTTCAAGGTATATATGCCGCGTCCGCAGACCTCGGAGTCCCCTTCTACTCTTTCTCATGTCCATTATCTTATGTATTTTTCCTTATTAGATTCTAATGTATAGAGACACTAGATTTTTCCTTCTGTAATTTGTGATTTACGATGTTCCAGGTTTTGGAATTTGTTGTATATTTTTGAATAATTGGTTAAATTTATATTTTTATTTCAATATTCCGCAAAATGTTAGGCTTACCTAGTTGTAGAGACTAGGTACCGCTACAACGTCATACGGAGGGAAAAATTGGGTCGTGACAGGCTTTCTTGAAGAAAGTAGGGAAATCAAATTAAATTTCATAAATAGTATTTTTTTTTGGAATACTGATTGTCTTCTTCCTATCACCAATACTCTAATCTCAGGGGTGTCAATGGATATTTAAAAATCGACCAAACCGGCCGAACCGTACCGAACCAATTTTAGGTTTCTTTTAATAAAATCGTAGGTTTTTATATAAATCTATAACTGTACCAATAATTAGGGTAGATGTTTTATTTTATGAAAATAAACCAAAAAAATACCGAACCATACAGAATAAATTTACATGTTAACAATATATTTATATATTAAATTTAAAAATAATAGTGCATTAAACTTTTTCTAACAGTTACAAGCCAACAAATAATTAAACTCAAAATCTTAATTCCCAACCTATTATGCTACTCCAGTTGAAATTAAATTATTTTTAGCATATTCACTAGCAAGACACAAGGTATTCTATCATTTATGAGTAGCAAATTATAATGTATTGAATATGTTTCCTTTCCTAACATTTGGATTCATCTTTTTAAATATTTAATCTTCTATAGATTTTATTCCTTGGTCCCAACTTGGTTAATATCTTTCTACTCGTGTGATTTATATTTTCGGTGTCTTTGCTTAGTTTCTTTTACGCCGTTTTCATGTTTTCTTAATGATAACACTTTAAATAATAAAAATATTCAGAGAGTTTTGCTAAGCCCTATAAAAGTACGTATGTTATTGCATTCTATTTCTACTAGAAGCTTTTATATGACATTTTAAAAAAATACCGAAAATTAACCGAACCGTACCGATACCGAAGAGAAACCGACATGATTGGGACAATTTCAAAAAGTCTAATTTTGGATATACATTATAGAATAATCGAAAAATTGGTATGGTACAAATTTTATAAAATAATCGGCCGAACATTAACACCCCTACCCACTACCCCGCGCACTGCGTCACACCAGCCCCACCCCAAAGGAAATCTTATCTACAAAGGAAACTTTTCGCTAAAGGACAATAATAGGAGTATTGAAAAAGAAAGCCTGAATTGGAAAATGAATGGTTTACGTTTTAAAATATATTTACATTTACAATAATAGGAAAAGATCACGTCCTACACTATTCTTGCTATACTCTTTTTTAATGAAAAGGAATGATTTGATCAATTAGTTTCATATGTTGGTATATATATTAGTTTGTCTTTTCTTAAAAGATATCTTTTAAGAAAAATTACGTCCAGAAATTTAGCTTATGTACATATTGCTTCCTCTAGCAATATGTTCTTTAATCTGTTTTTAAAAAAATAATAACTTTTTAAATTTAGTAGCGATTTAATTTTACCCTTAATGAGATTTCTATAACTTACTTTAGATTACAAATTTTAAAAGTTTTTTTTAATTTTTTTTTTTTTTGTATCTATTCAAATTTTGCCACATCAAATGAATCGGAGATAATACCTATTTAGTGGCACTATTCAAATATCACGTTATATTACGATCGGTACTTGTCATATCAATATATTAGGGTTGCCTTTTGTTATTTAGTGGCACTATTCAAATATCACGTTTTAAATTGCAATTGGTACTTGTTCTGTCAATTTTCCTTTATTTTAGTACTAGGTGGGAATAGCACGGGCATAAGTGGTTAGGATATTATAGATATTTTCTTTAACATGAGTGCGAATACTTTCTTCTCTCTTCTCCATAGATTTCACCTTACTTTTGGATTAATGTTAACTCTTGCTGTCCAACGGGACGGGACGGGATGAGACAAAATTAACAAAACGGGACAGGGTGGGACGATATTTAGCCGGGACGGTGGTGGGACGGGACGAAACGGGACGGGACAAACGGGACGAAATGGTAGGCCCATCCTGTCCCGCTAACAAATGGGATGGGACAGGACGGGACGGGTTCGCGGGCCTTAAGTGCCTTTTTAAAAAATATATATATTTAAGCATTGAGTTTGGCAACGGCTATTCTTTTGACAATGACTAAGTTTTTAAAGTTTGCAACAACTAATTTTTTGACTTATTTAATAAACTTAAAAATTAAACAAAAATTAGGAAACTAAGTAAAGAATTATAAAATATTAAAATAAAAGACTTGTAATGAAATATTCTAGTAATTATAAATTTATAATAGAGTTATAATTTATTTAATATAATTTCAAGCTATTAAGTAACTAAGTAAGAATGTAAGACAATTCATAAAACTAATTCAACGCTTAGAGCCTTTTATTTTATTAATAAAACTTTCAAATCTCACATACAAATATAATTCTTTTGAAGAGCACCTAATCTACGCAGCCACCTTATAGAAAGGGTTCTGTTTGAACTAGGCCTCTTAGTAGCCAATTACAAATTATCATACTAATATTTGTAAGCTCCTATATAATTTCGTTGTAACTTATCTATAATTTCTGTCGGACATTGTTCTAGAATTGACAATGTTGATTGATGTTCCATGAGTTCCATGCCGTCATAGCTCCCAGTGCTAAGTATCTCATTGTATTCTTCTTCTTCCCTAGTTTCACCACCTGTTATTTTCATAGATTTATATTTATCAAACATTAATCTAACATACGAATATATGTTAGCTTGGCAGTCTTCGAGAGATGGTTGTTCATTTTCTTGAATTGCTAAATTCTCATAAATTTTACGAATAAATTCATTTGCACCTCTTAATTTTAAAGATGGGTTAAGTATATTAGAAATTAAATAAACTTGGGGAATAGGGAAAAAATACTTTTTAAATTTTATAATTATTTTATTAATGGTCGGTGCATAAGTTGGATTAATTTTACAATCATTTTATTAAGCTAGTTGTTGTAGTTGTGTTAGCACTTAGCAGAACCATTATCTAAGGTGATAGTTAAAACTTTATCAACGAGTCCATAAAAATCAACAATTTGTAGAACAATAGTTGCAATATATGCTCCAGTGTGTTTTGAATCAACAAATTTATAATAAATAATACGTTTTTGCATGTTCCAGTGATGATCAACCCAATGACATGTAACAGTTAAATAATCACAACCATTAGGACTACGACCTCTATCAGATGTGATAGACACTTTACAATCTAAGTAAAAAAATACACAACGAATATACTGAAGATATTCGATTTGAAATTTAAAAACATCATTTCTAACCGTGCTTTTAGAAAAACCTTGAAAAGTAGGATTATAAGTTTCTTGTATATAATGCACAAAGAAAAAAATAGGACGCGGGACGGGACAAACGGGACGAAATGACCATCCCGTCCCATCCCGTGTCCTGTTTAACATGGGCCCATCCCGTTTAGAATTAAGTGGGACAGGACGGGACAGGACGGGACGTGGGACGGGACGGCCCATCCCGTTAGACAGCCTTAATGTTAACTAGTCGTCGTATCAATATTAAAAAATATTAATTAAATTATGATCGAGTTTGTTTAACATATTATATCGTATTGCTTTAATAAATTTTAATTGTCATCTCATCTGTCAATACGGTATAACCAATAACAAAATATCTAGTAAATTAAAAAAGAGACCTATATAGTTATCGAATAATTTTTTATTATGTATTTTGCTTTATTATATTATACAGTTTTTAATATTATTACATTGTTAATATAAATTTTTATTAACATATTATTTGTTTAGTATTTTTATCATCTACTCTCTTTTTAAATTGCAATTGGTTCTTGTCCTGCCAATTTACCTTTAATTTAGGTGGGAATAGCACATGCCCAAAGTGGTTAGGATATTAGAGATATTTTCTTTGACATGAGTGACGTGAATACTTTCTTCTCTCTTCTCCATAGACTAGATGAAGATTGCCCGTGCTGAGCACGGGTCCAATCTTTATACATCAATTGCCTCAACTGCATCTGAAATTCAGACTTATCGTTATTTAGTCAAGTTCTTACTCAGATACTAAGGACCAGTTTGATCATATATTTTGTCAAAATAAATTTGGGTTTTATTTGACAAACACATGTTTGGTCATAGATTTTGCCTACATTTTGGTCAAAGATTTAAATCCCTAATCCCAAATCCCAAAACCAGCGCCAAAATATCACTATTATATTTTTTAAAAATTGCCCAAAACTTTTGTATTTTATAAAAGAGCCCACCATTTATTATTTTGTAACGATGTTGCTTCGTCTTCTCGGTCATCTGATAGTGTATCATGTAGTTCATTATAAAAATGATAATTTTGTATTAAATTTATTTATGTTCAGGACTATGGTTTGTGATAATATAACGAATGTTATTGATAATGGTATTGTTGGGTATTTCTGATAGTTTTTAGAACTTACGGTTATAAGTTATGTTTTATATTTTTCCAAACCAAACTTTACCCAAAACAGATGTCCAAACATATTTTTATCTTCAAACCAAACTTCACCAAAATTAGATTTTTCAGAAAAAATTTAAAAATCTATGGCCAAACGGTAGCTAATACTTTTTCTTCTACTAGAAAAAATAATGAACTACTGTAGAAAAGTATGAGAACATGACCTTTTAAGCGGGGATTATAAGATCAAGTAGGTCTAGGCTGGTCCCCTGCATCTGCCTAAGAATATTGACCACACCATATTAAGAAACGATAAAAAGCTAGGTCAACATAGTCAAACAAGTATAAGATATCTTCTCACACTATTTTCTTTCTTTAAAAGGATATTTTATTTACATTATCAAAAGCTTTAACGTGTAATAATTCCTTATCAGTACATAGATAGCCAAAAGAAGAGTATACCTTACTCCCTCTGAAAATACCACATGCTCCAATAGTCTCATCATTGTCCAATCTGCAAAAACAAAATAAGCACCGATTATAATTGTAGAACTATCAAAGTACACAGCCCAAACAGGAAAAATTAAGACTACCATAACAAGGGTGTAGGACAGGGTAAATGCAGGTGCAAGATGAGAATAAAACCTTGATCAACTTAATTTTCTTAAATACCTCCACATGCATACAAAAATGGTTCAATGACATATACCATAATCATGACAAGAGATAAGCTAAAGTGGCCACAATAACTCATAATTGCAGAAAAACTCATATGCACAAATGTGCAATATCATTAATAAATAATAATAGGACTCTAACGTAGAAATACATAAAAAGCAGGAATAACCAACAAAATAGTCACAAAGTTCTACATTTGGAACGTCTAACCACTGTATGACTCACCATGCATCAACTGGCTTATTAAAATTTCACATTGTTCTAGTAAAATCGAACATCAATAAGTAGTTCAAGTTAGCCACCCATGCATTAGTTGATTCCCAATCTTATATCATGGAATTGATTTCCAATCTCAGATCATAAAATTGAACCTCACTGATTAAACTATCATCTCTCTCATTGCACCAAAATTATTTATCTTTCTATACATCAACACTCAATCAAACTCTTCCTCCTCCCTCAATAATTTCATAAGAAGTAGGTTAGACCAGCCAAATGGTCAATGGGAGTCAAATGTTAATGTTTGCTTTTCTTTCCAGGTTTTAGAAGTACCGAGGACAATAACTCATGTCTTTGAGAATATGATGATAACTGAGTAAGAATATTTTGTACAGTAATCATCCAACCTATCTCCACATAACAAAGAAAAGATCAGTGCTCTCGACACCTTGAAGAACACTAAGGACTTTATCGTGATCAAGACAGTGAACGTAATCAAGAATTATACGAAAATATCCAACTTATGAAGTGTAAAACATGGAAGCTCTATGATAAGTTTATTTTACATTCGAGATTTAGCAAAAAATATATCTATACAATTACTAAAAAGATTGAATCTTTCTCGAACAGAAAGAGAGGGAAAGAGAGAGCACAAACTAAGCCATTAGTTTATAGTGATTCGTTAACACATAATGTTGACAATTGAGCCAACCAAATACCAGAGTCTTGTGAAAGGCGACGACTGTTTTCTATGTAAGGAAAATAATCCATTAATAGCTAATGAACATTTATGATTATTAAGAAAGCAAGAGCAAAAAGAATAAACAAGAATTTGAATAGAAGAGAATTTGCATTATGCAATAGATGCTTACTATATTTCGCAAAAACTAAAAATGGAATTAATTCCTAAAATGATCACTCAACTAATTAAAATTGTGTAACACAAGTATTTTTTTTAATCCCCAAAAAGTCACTTATCTATAGCATTTATTGACTTTTTCTTCAAATAATTGAGTAACCTTTTGGGAGATGAAATTAAAAAAAATGTGACTATGTGATGACCCAAAATGTCATCTTTAAATTTAATAAGTAATTATATGTTCTATGACCTTAAAAAGTACCATTTATTATTCCTCTACTTGCGTGCATAGTCCGTAAAATTTTCCGGAAAGTTTTCATGTGAAAAATGTATTAAAATATGAAATAGAGTTTTAAAACTCAACTGAGTTGACTTTGGTCAATATTTTTAGCAAACAGACCCGGATCAGTGTTTTGACAGTTCCGGTAGCTCCGTATCGTGATTTGAGACTTGGGCGTATGCCCGAAATTTAATTTGGAGGTTCCTAACTCAAGTTATGACCATTTAACAGAACTAGCAATTTAAAGTGTGAAGATTTTCAAGTTTGACCACGGGGTTGACTTTTTGATATTGGAGCCGGAATCCGATTCTGGAAATTTGAACAGATCCATAATGTCATTTATGACTTGTGTGCCAAATTTGAAGTCATTCCGGATTAATTTAATATGTTTTGGCACGAGATTTGCAAATTGAAAAGTTTAAAATTCAAAGTTTGAATCGGGGTGTGAATTGTAATTTCAGCATTGTTTGACGTGATACGAGACCCCGAGTAAGTCCATATTATGTTATTGGACTTGTTGGTATATTCGTACGGGGTCCCGAATATCCCGAGAGTGATACGGATCGAAATCGGATCAAGAATTGGAGTTAAGAAAAATCTGAATTTTTCCTTTTGTTGTATTCGCACCTGCGGATTTTTGACCGCAGGTGCGAGCTCGCAGAAGCAAGCCTTCGATCGCAGATGCGCCCGGGCATGGCTGGGCAAAAGTCTGCAGGTGCAGAAACTTGCACGCACCCGCGCGTCCGCAGAAGTGAACACAATAATCGCAGAAGCGAAGGCAGCGCATGTGCGCATTTTTCCTCCCCAGGTGCGAGGCCTCGCCTGGAGGACCCATTCCGCAGATGCGAGATTTTTCTCGCAGATGTGAGCTCGCATGTGCGAGCCCAGGTACCGTAGGTACGGAAATGCCTGGGCAGTGTATATATCGAAGAGTCCGATATTATTTTCACATTTTGGTCGTTTTGAGCTCGGTTAAGGCGAATATTTGGCCGATTTTCACGGAAAACATTGGGGTAAGTGTTCCTTATCCTATATTAATTATATTTCATGATTTCATACTCGTTTATATCATGAATCCGTGAATTTATGGAAGAAAAATCAGATTTTTCTAAAATCTTTAAAAAACGAGAAATTTAGATTTGAATGTCCATTTGATATCGGAATTGGATAATTTTTATATGGTGAACTCGTAGCGGAACGGGTGTTCAGATTTCGTGAGTTTTTTTGAGATTTGAGGTGTGGGTCCCACTGTCAAATATTTTAATGAATTTTAGATTTTTATCCGGAAAATTAGTAAATTCATATGAAATTAATTCTTATGATTCGTATTGAGTATATTGAATTGTTTATGAATAGATTTGAAGCTTTTGGAGAAAAATTTAAAAGGAAAAGCTATGATCGAGTAATTGATTGGAATTTGCAGAGCGATGTAAGTATCATGGTTAACCTTGACTTGAGGGAATAGAACCCTTAAATTAATTGTTATGTGAATTGCATGTGAACGACCTATAGGCGAGTTGACGAGTGTCTATATGTCATCAAATTAATTGTTTGCCTGCTTACTTGAAAAATCATAAATTATTTTAAATCAGGAATTAATTATTATAATAATTATTTCTCTCCTATTCTTTGCCAAATATTAATTCTTGAATTCATGCATTAATTGTTACATGTTATTTGAATTATGTGTTTTAATTTTTATTTGACATTTAGCATATTAAATATTAAA
This sequence comes from Nicotiana tomentosiformis, assembly GCF_000390325.3. Lineage (NCBI taxonomy): Eukaryota > Viridiplantae > Streptophyta > Magnoliopsida > Solanales > Solanaceae > Nicotiana > Nicotiana tomentosiformis. Next base: position 15,558,675 of record NC_090818.1, read on the forward strand.
CTGCCTATTTTCTCCCTAATTTTCATAATAATTTTCTATTTGTCATTGTTTGTTTCAAAATTAAATTATAATTATTGTATGCTTGTTGTCTTATAATATTATGTTAATTGTTGTATTTATTGGGAAAATTTCTTCTATAAGAATTGATTGAAATGGATATATTAGAGGATTGGGTTGCACGCCGCAACAGAATTATTAAAAAGTTCATATTGGAGGATCGGGTTGCACGCCGCAACAGACTTATTAAAAGTCAATATTGGGGGATCGGATTTCACGCCGCAACAGGCTTATTAAAAATTTTATATATACTTGATTGAAATAAATATACAACAGACTTATTAAAAGTCAATATTGGGGGATCGAATTGCACGCCGCAAGAGACTTATTAGAAAGTCTATATATACTTGATTGAAATAAATATACAACAAATTTATTAAAAGTCAATATTGGGGGATTAGATTGCACGCTGCAACAGACTTATTAAAAAGTCTATATATACTTGATTCAAATAAATATATAACAGACTTATTAAAAGTCAATATTGGGGGATCGGATTGTACGCCGCAACAGAACTGAATGTGAATATATTGTGAGAGCGGGTTGCACGCTGCAATAGAATTGAATGTGAATATATTGTGAGAGCGGGTTGCACGCTACAACAGAATTGGTTGAAATAATAATGGATTATGAATGCTTAGTTGGCTTCAATTATTATAAAAGAGTAACCTGATTTATTTCTATTATTTGTTGTTGTTATTAATATTGCATACAGGTTAATGGAAGTGAACCGCCTTAGCCTCGTCACTACTTCGTCGAGGTTAAGCTCAGCATTTACCAGTTCATGGGGGTCGGTTGTACTGATACTACACTCTGCACTTCTTGTGCAGATTTCAGAGTTGGTCCAAGCGGCGTGCCATAGACTTGCTCGGATTTCAGCTACTTGGAGGAAACTTGAGGTATAACTGCATGGCGTCAGTAGTTCTGAAGTCCCCGTCTATTTTACTTTAGCTGTGTGTTTATTTTCAGACAGCTTTATTTTATTCAGACCGTTATTTGTATTATTCTAGAAGCTCGTGCACTTGTGATACCAATTCTGGGATGGTATTTAGACATCGTTGTTTTAATGGATTATTCACTACATTTTAGACTTTACTTCCGTATTTTTTCTTTGATTATTAATAAATTTAAAAATTATTTTAAAAATAGATAATATTATTCTAATGTTGGCTTGCCTAGCAAGTGAATGTTAGGCGCCATCACGGTCCGAAGGTAGGAATTTCGGGTCGTGACAGTTGGTATCAAAGCACTAGGTTACATAGGTCTCACGAGTCATGAGCAAGCTTAGCAGAGTCTGAAGGATCGGTACAGAGACGTCCGTACTTATCTCTTAGAGGCTATGAAGTTTAGGAACAATATCACTTCTTTCTTATTCTGTCGTGCGAATTTATTCTATCACCGATGATTGAACCATTCTACTCTTATTCTCTCGCAGATGGTGAGACCACGTAATACCTATACCGATGGACAGGGACTAGAACCCCCGATGGAAACTTCGGCCAGGGGTAGAGGTCGAGGCCGAGGTCGTGCTATAGGCCGAGGCAGAGCTCAATCCAGAGCTCGAGCAGCTGCACCTGTTGAAGAACCTCAGGTGGACCTTCAGGAGGAGGTTCCAGTTCAGAATGTACCAGCTGGACCAGTTCAGGTCTCGGAAGGATTCATAGCCACTCCATTCTTCAGGACGCTTTAATACGTTTGGTAAGTCTCATGGAGGGCTTGGCCCATAATAATACATTTCCAGTGGAACCAGCCGTCTCACAGGCTGGGGGAGGAGCACAAACTCCCACTACTCCCACTCCGGAGCAGATGACTCCCCATAATCAGGCTCCAGCAGCCCCGCCAGTTGGGGTAGTTCAGCTAGTTGTTGCAACATAGATCGGTGATAGGCCTGCCATGTCTTTTGAGGCCTTATTGAGACTGGATAAGTTTACTAAGCTCTTTCCAGTTCACTTTAGTGGTACACCTTCTGAGGACCCACAAGATTATCTTGAACACTGCCACGAGGAACATGGGTATAGTTGAGACCAATGGGGTTGATTTTGCTGTATTTTAGATGAAGGGTTTCGCCAAGAGATGGCGTAGAGATTGTACATTGACCAGGCCAGTTGGATCGCCTGCACTTACATGAGTGCAGTTCTCTCAGCTATTTCTAGAAAAGTTCATCCCTATCACACTGAGAGATGAATTCCGTAAGCAATTTGAGCGTCTACAGTAGGGCAATATGACTGTTACTCAGTATGAGTCCCGTTTTGTGGATTTGGCCCGTCATGCTCACCTTTTACTACCTACAGAGGGAGAGAGAGTGAGGAGGTTTATTGAGGAACTCACTCACCCTATCAGACTTTAGACGGCCAAGGAGACCGGAAGTGAGATTTCTTTTCAGGCGGCTGCTAATGTCACAAGGAGGATCGAGATGGTTCTTGCACAGGAGAGAGGGCAGAGGTACGATAATAGGCCTCGTCAGTTCGGTGGTTTCAGTGGTGCCTCGTCTGGAGGCAGAGGTAATTTTGGTAGGGGTCATCCTCCCAGACCGTTTCATTCAACACTTCGTGTATCTCCCGGTGCTTTAGGGAGTCACGGTCCTATTATGTCTTACTCTGGGCAGCCAGTATTCAGTGCACATTCAACTCCTATCAGTGTATCACCACTCCATAGTTACTACAGCGGTTATCCGGCCCATTTGGGTCAGCTTCAGCTTCAGCAGCCACGACATCAGGATGGGTGTTATGAGTGTGGAAACATTGGTCACATTAGGAGGTATTGCCCTAGATTGGCGAGTAACAGATCTCGTAGGATTCGAGTACCATCATACCAGTACCGATTACTTCACCACCTGCTCAGGCAGCTAAAGGTAGGGTTCAGGCAGCTAGAGGTAGAGGTCATGCCATTAGAGGTGGAGGTCAGGCCATTAGAAGTGGAGGTCAGACCGTTAGAGGTGGAGGCCAGTTAGTTAGAGGCCGTCCTAGGGACGCAGTTTAGAGTGGTGGGGCTCAGCCCCAACTTTATGCTTTTCTAGCTAGGCCTAAGGCCGAGTCATCTGATGATGTGATCACAGGTATTATTCCAGTTTGCCATAGAGATGCTTCAGTTCTATTTGATCTAGGATCTACTTATTCCTATGTGTCCTCCTATTTTGCTTCATATTTGGTTGTGCCTTGTGATTCTCTGAGTGCTTCTGTGTGTGTATATACACCGGTGGGAGACTCTGTTATAGTAGATCATGTCTATCGTTCATGTGTGGCTACTATTGGTAATCTTGAGACTAGTGTAGATCTTCTACTTCTTGATATGGTAGATTTTGATGTCATCTTGGGTATGGATAGGCTGTCTCCTTATCATGATATATTAGATTGTATTGCCAAGACAGTGACCCTAGCTATGCCGGGGTTACCTCTGTTAGAGTAGAAAGGAACTCCTGGTCATTCTGCCAGTAGGGTTATTTCTTATATGAAATCTCGGCGTATGGTAGAGAAATGGTGTCTAGCCTATTTGGTTTATATTCGCGATCCCAGTGCGGATGCTCCTTCTATGGACTCAGTACCAGTTGTTCGTGAATTTCCAGAAGTATTTCCTGCAGATTTGCCGGGGATGCCACCCGACAGAGATATTGACTTCTGTATTGATTTGGCTTCGGGCACTCAGCCCATTTCTATTCCACTATACCGTATGGCCCCGCCAGAGTTGAAAGAATTGAAAGAGCAATTACAAGACTTGCTTGATCATAGATTCATTAGACTCAGTGTCTCGCCCTGGGGAGCACTAGTATTATTTGTAAAGAAGAAAGATGGCTCTATGCGGATGTGTATAGATTATCGACAGTTGAACAAGGCCACTATCAAAAACAAATATCCGCTGCCAAGAATTGATGACTTATTTGATCAGCTTCAGGGTGCCAAGGTATTTTCGAAGATCGATTTGAGGTCTGGTTATCATCAGTTGAAGATTAGGGCATCTGATGTCCCTAAAACAGCTTTTCGAACTCGGTATGGGCATTACGAATTTCTAGTGATGTCATTTGGGTTGACAAATGCCCCAGCAGCATTTATGGATTTGATGAATTGGGTGTTCAAGCCTTATATGGATTCTTTTGTGGTTGTATTCATTGATGATATCTTGATTTACTCCAGCAGTCGAGAGGAATATGAGCAGCATCTTCGAAGTGTGCTTCACACCTTAAAGAATAATCAGTTATATGCCAAGTTTTCAAAATGTGAGTTTTGGTTAGACTCGGTTGCCTTTTTGGGGCATGTTGTATTGGCAGAAGGCATAAAGGTGGATCCTAAGAAGATTGAGGCTGTTCAGAATTGGCCTAGACCTACTTCAGTTACAGAGATCCAGAGTTTCCTGGGTTTAGTAGGTTATTATTTTCTATTCGTGGAAGGGTTTTCATCCATAGCAAGCCTATTGACCTGATTGACCCAGAAAGGTGTCCCATTCAGATGGTCAAACGAGTGTGAGTTGAGCTTTCAGAAGCTCAAGAACGCTTTGACTACGGCGCCAATATTGGTATTACCCACAGGTTTAGGATCGTATACGGTATATTGTGACGCATATCACATTAGGCTTGGTGCAGTATTAATGCAAGATGACAAGGTAATTTCATATGTGTCGCGGCAGTTGAAAGTTCACGAGAAGAATTATCATGTTCATGACTTAGAATTGGCAACCATTGTTCATGCGCTGAAGATTTGGAGGCATTACCTCAACGGTGTCTCATGTGAGGTATTTACTGGTCACCATAGCCTTCAGTATCTGTTCAAACAAAAGGATCTTAATTTGAGGCAGAGAAGATGGTTGGAGTTGTTGAAAGACTATGATATCACCATTTTGTATCACTCCAGAAAGGCTAATGTGGTGGCCGATGCTTTGAGTAGAAAGGCTGTGAGTATGGGCAGTCTTGCGTATATTCCGGTTGGTGAGAGGCCATTAGCTGCTGATGTTCAGACTTTGGCTAATTAGTTCGTGAGGTTAGATGTTTCAGAACCCAGTCAGGTTCTAGCTTGCACAGTCGCTCGGTTTTATTTATATGAGCGCATCAGAGAGAGGCATTATGATGGTCCTCATTTACTTGTCTTTAAGGACACGGTGCAGCACAGTGATGCCAAACAGGTTGCTGTGGGGTTCTGCGAATACAGGGTCGTATTTGTGTGCCTAATCTGGATGTGCTTCATGAATTAATTCTTGAAGAAGCACACTGTTCCAGGTATTCTATTCATTCAGGTACCGCAAAAATGTATCAAGATTTGTGGCAACATTATTGGTGGAGGAGAATGAAAAGGGATATAGTTGCATATGTAGCTCGGTGTCTGAATTATCAACAAGTTAAGTACGAGAATCAGAGACCTGGTGGTTTGCTTCAGTAGTTAGAAATTCCTGAGTGGAAGTGCGAGCATATCACTATGGATTTTGTTGTTGGGCTCCCACGGACTCAGAGAAAATTTGACGCAGTTTGGGTCATTGTGGATATGTTGACCAAGTCAGCACATTTCATTCCAGTGGCAGTTACCTATTCTTCAGAGAGGTTAGCTGAAATTTATATTCGTGAGATTGTCCGCCTTCACGGTGTGCCCGCGTCTATTATTTCAGATCGAGGTACGTAGTTTACCTCACATTTCTGGAGGGCTGTACAGCGTGCATTAGGCACGCGGGTGGAGTTGAGCATAGCCTTTCATCCACAGACAGACAGACAGTCAGAGAGCACTATTCAGATATTGGAAGATATGCTCTGCGCTTGTGTTATAGACTTTGGAGGTCCTTGGGATCATTTCTTGCCACTTGCGGAGTTTGCTTATAATAATAGCTACCAGTCGAGCATTCAGATGGCTCCATATAAGGCATTATACGGAAGGCGATGCCGATTGCCAGTTGGTAGGTTTGAACCGGGAGAGGCTCGGTTGTTGGGTACCGATTTAGTACAAGATGCCTTGGATAAGGTCAAGATTATTCAGGATCGACTTCGCTCAGCTCAGTCTAGGAAAAAGAGTTATGCCGACCAAAAAGTTCATGATATTGCATTTATGGTTGGAGAAAGAATATTACTCCGGGTTTCACCTATGAAAGGTATAATGAGGTTCGGTAAGAAGGGCAAGTTGAGCCCTAGATATATCGGACCCTTTGAAATTCTTGAAAGGGTGGGTGAAGTAGCCTACATGCTTGCATTACCACCTAGTTTATCAGCGGTTCATCCGGTGTTCCATGTGTCTATGCTCCAAAAATATCATGGTGATCCGTCCCATTTGTTAGATTTCAGCTCAATCCAATTGGACAAAGATTTGACTTACGAGGAGGAGCCAGTGGCTATTCTAGCCCGACAGGTCCGACAGTTGAGGTTTAAGAGTTATCCTTCAGTTCGGGTGCAATGGAGAGGTCATCCAGTAGAGGCATCTACCTGGGAGCCTGAGTCACACATGCGGAGTAAATATCCACACTTATTCACCAGCTCAGGTATTTTTTTTTCTAACTCCGTTCGAGGAAAAACGTTTGTCTTAGAGGTGCAGAATGTGATGACCCAAAATGTCATCTTTAAATTTAATAAGTAATTCTATGTTCTAAGACCTCGAAGAGCACCATTTATCATTCCTCGACTTCCATGCGCAGCCCGTAAAATTTTCATGTGAAAAATGGATTAAAATGTGAAATAGAGCTTTAAAACTCAACTGAGTTGACTTTGGTCAACATTTTTAGCAAACGGACCCGGATCAGTATTTTGACAGTTCTGGTAGTTTTGTATCGTGATTTGGGACTTAGGCGTATGCCCGAAATTTATTTTGGAGGTTCCTAGCTCAAGTTATGACCATTTAACGGAACTAGCAATTTAAAGGCTAAAGATTTTCAAGTTTGACTACGGGGTGGACTTTTTGATATCGGAGCCGGAATCCGATTCTGGAAATTTGAACAGCTTCATTATATCATTTATGACTTGTGTGCCAAATTTGAAGTTATTCCGGATTCATTTAATATGTTTTGGCACGAGATTTGCAAATTGAAAATTTTAAAACTCAAAGTTTGAATCGGGGTTTGAATTGTAATTTCAGCGTTGTTTGACATGATACGAGACCCCGAGTAAGTCTGTATTATGTTATTGGACTTGTTGGTATATTCGTACGGGGTCCCGAGTACCCCGAGAGTGATACGGATTAAAATCGGATCCAGAATTAGACTTAAGAAAAATCTGAATTTTTCCTTTTGTTGTAATCGCACCTGCAGATTTTTGACCGCAGGTGCGAGCTCGCAAAAGCAAGCCTTCGATCGCAGATGCGCCCAGGTGTGGCTAGACAAAATTCTGCAGGTGCAGAAACCTGCACGCACCCACGCGTTCACAGAAGCGGACACAATAATTGCAGAAGCGAAGGCAGCGCATGTGCGCATTTTTCCTCCGCAGGTGCGAGGCCTCGCCTGGAAGACCCATTTCGCAGATGCAAGATTTTTCTCACAGAAGTGAGCTCGCATGTGCGAGCCCAGGCACCGCAGGTATGGAAATGCCTGGGCAGTGTATATATCGAAGAGTCCGATATTATTTTCACATTATGGTCGTTTTGAGCTCGGTTAAGGCGAATATTTGGGCGATTTTTACGGGAAACATTGGGGTAAGTGTTCCTTATCCTATATTAATTATATTTCATGATTCCATACTTGTTTATATCATGAATCCATAAATTTATGGAAGAAAAATCAGATTTTTCTAAAATCTTTAAAAAATGAGAAATTTAGATTTGAATGTCCATTTGATATCGGAATTGGATAATATTTATATGGTTGAACTCGTAAAGGAACGGGTGTTCAGATTTCGTGAGTTTTTTTCGAGATTTGAGGTGTGGGTCCCACTGTCGAATATTTTAATGAATTTTAGATTTTTATCCGGAAAATTAGTAAATTCATATGAAATTAATTCTTATGATTCGTATTGAGTATATTGAATTGTTTATGAATAGATTTGAAGCTTTTGGAGACAAATTTAAAAGGAAAAGCTGTGGTCGAGTAATTGATTGGAATTTGCAGAGCGATATAAGTGTCATGGTTAACCTTGACTTGAGGGAATAGAACCCTTAAATTAATTGTTATGTGAATTGCATGTGAACGACGTATAGGCGAGGTGACAAGTGTCTATACGTCGTCAAATTAATTGTTTGCCTGCTTTCTTGAAAAATCATAAATTATTTTAAATCATGAATTAATTATTATAATAATTATTTCTCTCCTATTCTTTGCCAAATATTAATTCTTGAATTCCCGCATTAATTGTTACATGCTATTTGAATTATGTGTTTTAATTGTTATTTGACATTTAGCATATTAAATATTAAACTGCCTATTTTTCCCCTGATTTCCATAATAATTTGCTATTTGTCATTGTTTGTTTCATAATTAAATCATAATTATTGTATGCTTGTTGTCTTATAATTTTATATTAATTGTTGTATTTATTGGGAAAATTTCTTCTATAAGAATTGATTGAAATGGATATATTGGAGGATCGGGTTGCACGCCGCAATAGACTTATTAAAAAATCCATATTGGAGGATCGGGTTGCACGCCGCAACAGACTTATTAAAAAGTCCATATTAGAGGATCAGGTTGTACGCCGCATCAGACTTATTAAAAGTCAATATTGGGGGATCGGATTGCATGCCGCAACAGACTTATTAAAAAGTCTATATATACTTGATTGAAATAAATATACAACAGACTTATTAAAAGTCAATATTGGGGGGATCGGATTGCACGCCGCAATAGACTTATTAAAAAGTCTATATATACTTGATTGAAATAAACATACAACAAACTTATTAAAAGTCAATATTGGGGGATCAAATTGCACGCCGCAACAGACTTATTAAAAAGTTTATATATACTTGATTGAAATAAATATATAACAAACTTATTAAAAGTCAATATTGGGGGATCGGATTGCACGCCGCAACAGAACTGAATGTGAATATATTGTGAAAGTGGGTTTCACGCTGCAACAGAATTAAATGTGAATATATTGTGTGAGCGGGTTGCACGCCGCAACAAAATTGGTTGAAATAATAATGGATTATGACTGCTGAGTTGGCTTCAATTATTATAAAAGAGTTACCTGATTTATTTCTATTATTTGTTGTTGTTATTAATATTGCGTACAGGTTAATATAAGTGAACGGCCTTAGCCTCGTCCCTATTTCATTGAGGTTAGGCTCAGCACTTACCAGTACATGGGGTCGGTTATACTGCTACTACACTCTGTACTTCTTGTGCAGATTTCGGAGTTGGTCCCATTGGCGTGTCAAACACTTGCTCGGATTTCAGCTACTCGGAGGAGACTTGAGGTATAACTGCATGGCATCCGCAGTTCTGAAGTTTCCGTCTATTTTACTTTAGTTGTGTGTTTATTTCGAGACAACTTTATTTTATTCAGACTGTTATTTGTATTATTCTAGAAACTCGTGTACTTGTGACACTAATTCTGGGATGGTATTTAGACATCGCTGTTTTTATGGATTATTCACTACATTTCAGACTTTACTTCCGCATTTGTTCTTTGATTATTAATAAATTTAAAAATTATTTTAAAAATAGATAATATTATTCTAATATTGGCTTGCCAAGTAAGTGAAATGTTAGGCACCATCACGGTCCGAATGTGGGAATTTCGGATCGTGACAGACTACTTGAGTGACCATTCGAGGAATCAATTCCTAAAGTGTAAACTACCTACTTTTGCATTTTTTCGGTAAAATGAGTGCGTGCAATATGTTCTTGTGCCTTATTTGGAATGGTTTGGTGATACTCTATAGTCTCAAAGAAGCTTTTGACGCCCGAAGAAGGCGAAGAAGTGATAAATCCATCAGAAGCATATGGCTAATGATACTTACCTGTATCATTTAGACTAATAGGATTGCTTTGATGGATCTCAACTCCAAACCTCATTTTGAGAGCCAAATGTTTGACTAACGTTTTTGCTTGGTGTAACTGAAGACAACATAATTCTAATATTTTTTGAATATTCTAAGTTCTTTAAGTTTTTTTTCTAGGAGAAATGTGATCTGATACAGGAGCTAAGTCCTTTTTGTAATTATTTTTGTAATTTATGGCTGCCACATGACTTTACATGATTAAAATAAACCAATAAAATGCGAACTCAATGATAAAATGAGCTAAAAATAACTGTAAAAATGAAGAACTTTAACTTCAAGGATGGAAAATGCTAACTCAATAAGTAAGAATTACTTATCACAATAACAAAGCTTACTTATTTAATAATCTAAACAAGAAGATAAAAAGGTAAAAGCACAATATAGTTTAATTAACAAACTGTCTCACTTTTACTCCAAATTAAATGTGACATCTAAGAGCTATAGAAAGATATACTTAGAAGTGAATGAATAAGTTTTCATTGACTATATGGTATCAATCCCTAAAAACTAAATTGTAGTAGTGACAATTAATCTTGGAGAAGGGACATTTATACTTTTAGCATAAACATTAATGGATAAAAGCATCACAGAACTTGAAACTTCTCACCGGGGAAAATGTCAACAAGATAATTTAGGCAGCAAACACTCCTTAAAACATAATCATCTACCTTACTATTAGATAATTAGGCCAAAAAAATAGCCTTATTTATTTTACTACTCGCTCTGTCATCCGAATCAAAACCGTAAATGAAGATTTGAACTTAGAAAGACTCACTGATCAGAAGCAATAAAACAACCTAAATCCCCAAGCAAGAGTGGCGGCAAAGAATATGCAAGAACACTAAGTACCAAGAAAAACTATATTGCCATAGGGGGAGAAGCATGTATATATATAAAGGACAATATAAAATAACATGAAAGTTGGAAAACAACACTTGAATATTTGAATCTCCATACCTTCCAGAGAACACCACCCAATGACCCACCATGGGTGACAGGTTTGTAATACAATAAGGAGAATAAAGAGATGGCGGAGAAAGAGAGAGATCCAGCTAAAACCCAAACAAGGTCGAAGATCGAGAAAGCTGTAGACGATATTAGAGCAGGGGTACATGTAAATTCCTTATAGGTTTAAAAGAGATATTTATAAAATGTATGAAATGTCTAATATGTCCTCGGTCGACCATCTTCTCATTTCTATATAATAGATTTTATGGATACTTTTGGATTAATTTTAGTATTATAGCAAGTTCCCCCCCCTCCCCCCCCCCTCCCAAAAAAAAACTAAAAGCATAAAAATTAGTAAAACAGTACAAAGTCCAAAATTGATAAGATGTCTGTATAAAAAAAGAGTTCAACTTCAATGACTAAACAAACTACACGAAACCAAATGATATTAATTCCAATACATTTAGCTTATCCCAAGTTTAAGCATTCTCCTGTGTTTGTCCTGGAAGCAGCAAAGTTCCTCCTCTGTTTGCCATTGAAGTAGTTGAGTGTTGGCCCAAGTAAAGTTTGTTGTAAAGATTGACGAAGGAACTCAGGCATGAACCAGGTCCATCCCCTGTGTACACTGACACGGGAAGATTCGAGCATAAGGGATGCAAGTGAAGGAGATAAGCTTAACTTGTTATATATGATATCTCCTGATCGAAAAGGTTGCATAATTGATAAGGAGAAGGACTCCTTACTCAAAGAGAACACTATCCAAGATAAGGGAGGAGTTAGAAGTTGTAGATAAGTAGAACTCTTCCACCAAGGAAGAGTAGCATTAGAACTCTAGTTATTTCTTATTCTACTCTATAAATTGCACGATGTTCTCATTCTACAGGTATGCACAAAAGCTGATGATTAAACATGAGTTGAGCGCAAAATAGCAAGGCATTTTGCAGACAATTCTTGTGTGATTCAAGCGTGTGAACCTGAAGCTACATGAACCAAATTGAAGAATCAGTTCCAAGCGTCTGTCTTTTATTCTAGTTCAATTGTAGTAGGTATTTTCAAGTTGTACCTTTTAGCTTTATCTAGAAGTAATTGTATTAGGTACTCTGAGTATTCAAGTTAGAGTTAACTTGAAGTTGTCGCAATAGTTAGAGGCTGGTTGCCACAACGGGATTAGAGTTAATCCTTAGGTTTACAAAAGAGTTTTGTAAATGCTGTTTTGGCTCATTGTTTTAGTGAGGTGTTGGGAAAAATTCTACTGAGTAGTAGGTTGTATTTTTTTCACCTTTGAGCCGGGTATTTTTTACGTAAAAATACTTGTGTTTCCACATTTACTATTTCTGCAACAGTAGTATAAGGAACACTTAGAATAACTAGGTCCTTCTATAATAAGTGCATGCGAAAATCGGACACCACACAAATCATCCCCTCCCCCCCCCCTTGTGTGGCATTGAAGTATAAAACATCAATTGGTATTAGAGCGGGTTATCCTTGAAGAGGCTAACACCTTAGGAGAAGATCAAGATGAGTGCACCACCTGAAAACTGGGAAGGGCAATCCACTGCTAGGCCACCACTCTTTAATGGCCAGTACTACTCTTGGTGGAAAAATAGGATGAGAGATCACATTATAGGAGAGGACTATGAGCTATGGGTGTCATGACCCGAAATTCCCACCTTCGGACCGTGATGGCGCCTAATATTTCACTTGCTAGGCAAGCCAACGTTAGAATAATATTAGCCATTTTAAAATAATTTTTAATTATTAATAACAAGGAAATAAATGGGGAAATAAGGTCTGAAATATAGTGAATAATTCATAAAAATAACGGTGTCTAAATACCATCCCAGAATTTGGTGTAACAAGTGCACGAGCTTCTGGAATAATACAAACAAGGGTCTGAATAAAATAAAGTTGTCTGGAAATAAACACACAGCTAAAGTAAAGTATACAGGGACTTTAGAACTACGGACGCCGTGCAGTTATACCTCAAGTCTCCTCTGGTAGCTAAAATTCGAGCAAGTCTATGGTACGCCGCTAGGACCAACTCCGAAATCTGCACAAAAAGTGCAGAGTGTAGTATCAGTACAACCGACCCCATGTACTGGTAAGTGCTGAGCCTAACCTCGACGAAGTAGTGACGAGGCTAAGGCGGTTCACTTATATTAACTTGTACGCAATATTAGTAACAACAACAAATAATAAAAGTGTCACGACCCAAAATCCAAAAAGGGCGTGATGACGCCGGACACCACTGTCAGGCAAGCCAACCATAATCAATTAACTTAATTACCCATTTTAGTATTTTTGAAATATAAATTTCTTTAATGAAATTGTAGAGATAAAACTCATAGAGTAAATGATAAATATTTTTAGGAACTAAATTTCTAAACAATTCACAACCATTCAAAAAACCCGGTGTCACAAGTGCATGAGCATTTACTTGGGAATTAAAAATAAAATACAGCATCTGTCTAGAATACAAATTAGACAGGAAAAATATAATAACCCTGAAGGAGACTCTGTTGGCTGCGGATCGTAATACAGAATACAGCTCACATACGTCCCCACAATTATTAACCACACCTCTGCGCCCACAAGGCCACTAGACATACATGTACCTGCACAATAAAATGTGCAACAAGTGCAGTATGAGTACGAAAATAACGTGTACCCAATAAGTATCAAGCCTAATCTCGAAGAGGTAGAGACGAGATGGCCGACTTTGACACTCACTATGGGTCAATAATATTAAATAATCAAGAAATAGAAATATTTATATCAACGTGATTCACAGAGTTAACAGTAATTTTATTGACCAGTAGAAATAATTAAATTCCTTCAAATGCAGTAATTCTCAATATATTAATTAAATTCCTTCAATTCCAATAAATTTCCAAATTTATCAATTAGTCTCATATACAGGAATAACAATAATTCTTAACAAGCATGAATAATAATTCAATAAATTCCAAATATTTCCAATTTATCAATTAGCTCATAAGCTGCAATAAACTATTATGGTATCGTGTGATTATTATTATTAAGCACGATTTCTGCCGAGGACGTACGGCCCGATCCAGAGTGTCGTGTACACTGCCGAGGGACGTGTGGCACGATCCATAGATATATCTATCCTGCCGAGGCGTTTGGCCCGCTCCACAAGAAATGAGGACATTTTTATGTACCTCCGGGAGTTAAGTATATTTATTATATGATAAATTCGGGAGGAAAAACAATTTCTTTAAGCAATTAATTAATTAAAACAGAAAATCAAGCATATGAGATTTCCATCCTTTAATATCTTTATCTGAGAATTCACAATTTAATCATATATATATCAATTAATATTAATTAAACAAAGAATACAATGTACACAAGTAATTCATGCTTTGGGTCCTAAACTACCCGGACTTTAGCATTAATAGTAGCTACGCACGGACTCTCGTCACCTCGTGCATACGTAGCCCCCGCAGTTAGCAATGATTATTCAATTTAACCCCTAGGGTATAATTTTTCCCTCACAAGATTAGACAAGAGACTTACATAGTCTCAAAGTCCACTTCCCGATTTTCACGTCGCGTTGAATTCTTGATTCGACGCCGAACGATTCAAAACTATCCAAATATTATACACAATAATTAATATATGCTAAATGATTTGAAATTTATCTATTTAATAAATTACCTTATACAAAATGGTAAAATTCCTAAAATTTACCCCGAGCCCACATGCTAGGATTCTGAATATATTCGGATGAAAACGTTACCCATAATCTCAAGAACTTAAATATATAATTTCTACCCCATTCCATAACTATTTTCGTGGTTAAAATCTCAGTTTTATAAAAATCTAGGGTTTTCATCTAAATTTTTGATTTCTAAGATTTACTAGTTATAATCTACCTATAATCTATGTATTTAACTCAAGGGGTGTGGAATTAACTTACCTTTCAATTGCTAGTTGAAACCACTCAAAAGCTCTGAAATCGCCCAACGATGGATGAAAAATAGAAAGAAATGGACTGAGTTTTGTCCATTTTAAGGTTCTGCCTAGACAGGTTTTTCGCACCTGCGGAAGGAGTACCGCACATGCGGCTTTTGCACCTGCGGAAATTCCTCGCAGGTGCGCATTTTCCCTCTTTTCCTGGTTCCGCACCTGCGGAAGAAGAACTCACTTCAGCGCAAGCACAGGTGCGCCCATTCCTTCTCACCTACGCATCCCTCCGCTTCTGCGCACAAGACCTTCGCACCTGCGCGTTCGCAGGTGCGCCAAATTCATCTGCATCTGCGATGACTGGGCAGGCTTCTCTCTTTCGCACCTGTGATTGGTGGCTCGCACCTGCGGCTGTCCAAGCGCAAGTGCGATTATGACAGTAGCTGGGAGCTTCAATCATTGCTCAATTTCTCAAAATTGGTCTGAGCATTGTCCGATTAACACTCGGGATCCCCAAGGCCCCGCCCGAACATACCAACAGGTTTGAAATCATAAAACGGACTCGCTCGAACTCTCGGAACGCGTAAAACAACATCAAATCTAAGAATCATTCCCTAAACCAAATTTATTCAAACTTAAGAATTTCAAGTTCTTCAATTTATTTCCAATGCGCTGAAATATACTTAAACTACTCGGAATGACACGAAAATTTGCGTGCAAGTCTTAAATCACTTTACGGAGCTATTCCCAAATTAGGAATTCCAAACGGATTTCAATTTTTAAAAATCCTACTCCAAACCAAATTGAAAGAATTTTAAACTTTCAAATAGTTGGTTTTTCACTATTAAGCGCCAAAACGCTCCCGAGTTATCCCAAACCGTATTCGAACATACGCCTAAGTCCGAAATCATAATACGAACCTGTTGGAACCGTCAAATCCCGATTCCGATGTCGTTTTCTCAAAATATTGACTGAAGTCAAACTTGGCCTTTTAAGGCTAACTTAAGGAACCAAGTGTTCCGATTTCAACCCTAACATTTCTAAATCCCGAACCAACCATCCCCGTAAGTCATAAATCAGTAAAAACACATATGAGAAGTTTTATTTAGGGGAACGGGGTTCTAACAGTCAAAACGACCGGTTGGGGCGTTACATTCTCTCCCACTTAAATATACGTTCGTCCTCGAACGTGCTAAGGACTGTTCCGGAGTTGTCCAAAATCACAGTTTAACACTTCGAGCACCTACCCGTGCTACCACACCCAATTGAGCACATTACCTCGAGCCAATCTAAAGATTCTCCCCTTTATTTAGGCGATTAAGCCTTAGAGCCCAATTCTAACATCCAAAATTCTCCACCATGCTTGTTTCCAACCTACGAACGCTATATCAATCACTAAACGATGCACCAATACAGGGTTGCATACCTTGGTTGAATTTAGACCATGCACCGCACCATTCACATGATCATAATATCATCCTCCGATAACAATAGCCGAAATTCCACAAATCTGATGTTCACAACACACCTCATTATACCTATAATTCCTGTTCCAACTCTTGAATTGCTTCCACGACGGAAGAAATGTGTAGAAGTTCATAACCAACTACTGAGTCAACAAATTATTGAGTTTCTCCTTCTGACAAGAACCATCGCCTCATTATGGACCAAATAATGGTATTTGCTCTTTATTATACTTCATATAATCCGATCGTACTGATCCCGGATCCAATAACCTCATCTCACTTAGTAAAAGTTGCTCAGCCAATAAGCCACCTCAGATATAACAAAAAGTCTCATATGACGCCACAATGAGCTAATAAGCTACGGACTCGATTGCGATACATAAGGAAAATAGACTATGGAAAGGATTACTCAACCCACGTGACTAATCAAACAACTGAAAAGGTGTCATAAACCTTCCTCAGAAAATGAGACACAAAAACACACAAAATAGAATATAGGGAACTGTACTCAATATCACACTGTTGCGGCGTGCAACCCGATCCACACATGATACTGTTGCGGCGTGCCACCCGATCCGCACAAAAAGAATCTATAAGAAAATACTTACCGAGCTAGAATGCTCATTACTTAAAATATATATGAACATCGGACACAGGCACGCTAAGTGCATAATACCATCCTTGGAAGGACCGACAGCGCCATACGCTACAAAACTCAAGCACAACTAAGGTGCGATATATGATCTGAATCTCGAGAGCCATCCTACTCATATAACACCATAGCTATCTGGAACCTCAACACATAAGAAATTTATCAAGCCGTTTCACAACTCACACGGCACAATATAGTATTACATGAAATAACCGACGATGAAATGACATCCAACGTCTGAATACTCCTCCATAGGGAGCGGTTATGCTGAAATGAACACATCCGGCCTGATAAACAGCCCATATTCATATTCAAATCCATCCACACACCTCAAGCCGATTCTGATCGCATCGTACTAGGCTAATAACCTTTCAAGTATCCATAATAACCCTTTTTCCCATAACATACAAGAATAGCCATCATAACCTGAACAATACTTCCACAGTCAACAACCAAATGAACCGAGCGCCCTCCAGGCATAAATTCTCGAATCAGCGATATTACCACAATCTTTATACTTGGTTTCAATCTTCACTCCATCAAGTGACTACATGTCACTCTTACACAATCTTTCCGTGAGACACGCTCCCATGACCTTCCGCACCAGGTAACAAGTCTGCACATCCATGCTACCGATTACACTAATGCTGTAAAGCATATCAAGAATCCACAAATCAATACACAAGGTCTCTTACACCTGACATCGACCTTAGATGATGCCAAAAACAATAACATATTACTTTAAACATCTAAATCCTTTTCCTGCTCATCCGAGCTCATGATATCCTTGTCAACACCGAACCGAAATCTTAAATCCTCAACTTTCGAATCCCATGCTACTTAGTGCACTTAACCACCCCAATGCGCATGAGTATAAGAATTCCTTCATAACTCCCGAACCACTAATAGGGTAAACAATTCATCATGTAGAAACCTTCTTCTTAACTCATTTCAAGAGAACCATTGCAACACGTGACTGAATTCCCATATCCGTAAAAACAATACCGGCCTCAAGTAGTGGTCTACACCACCATAACTCTTCTGGGATCCCTCTACATATAACATGTCATAATACTTGAATTCCTCCAAATAAAATCAATTACGACGGCCGTCAAGCCTTGAACGTACCACCACAAATCACACGCATAATTCAATACGCTGAAGGAACTGATCATTGCCACCATCATGCCGATTCAACCATTGTTAACTGACCCGTCTTTTCTCAATTTATTCTCAACTTTCCTTAGAAATAATAATAGCTCCAATCATTTTATCATGAACTCAAATCCGTACTCATCCCGAGTGACCTTATTTCACGAGACCATGCTGTTTCAAAACCCACTAATCATCTCATATCCCTCCTTGTGCGCACTTTCACATCTTTAATTGGTACACCCATTCTGATACTTCTTTTATGAATCCAAAGTTATTTTCTTCCGTTTCTCTATTGCTACACCACAACCTGAAGATAACGCAGAGTACTCCAAGCCCCATTTCATAATCTGCTGCAAAAGCTCGATACTCAACTATACTACAGACTCGAGATCCTTAGACACCACACTTTAAATTTTTTGCATCTACTAGGACCGTTATTGAGAGTCACTTGCTCTAACTTGTTCCCAAACATGATCAATTCCAAGGCCATGCTAGCATATGGACACTTTATCAAGGAAACATCTAACTATTTCACTTTCCCGTGCATTACATCTACACTAAGCATAAACCCTGAGTCTTCCAAAAACCTGAATATGAATTGATAAGGCCAAATATGACACACATTCCCCAAATACTTTGATCAAATTACCACTGATGTTTTCTTTCCTTAGTTGCAATGACCCACCAATACACCGATAACCAGAAACCGCATAAGTTGACACTACGCAATCCAATCATAGACGGTGGGGCTCTCCCACTTAGCTTGAAGCTACAATTACAAAATTTTTGGAATCCACCGAGATTCTTTCTTCATTGTTGACATGATCCTGCACACGCAACTCGACAAAATTTCTTGAAATCCTTCTATTAACATTTAATAAATACTCCGAACCACTAGCCATATTTACATATTAAATCTCTTACCGGGTAGCCAGTAAAATTCTTCGCAGAAGCTTTGTCAATACCACGCAACCGCTAACCTGCTCACAGGAGATAACCCACCCATGGATATTACATGCCGACATATTCCAACGCCACTGCAATGGGTGCAAATACTACGAAATCAGTAGATCATCCTGAGTCCAAGCTCATTCACCAGCTGCATCAGTCTATTCACTCCTAATGGACATCAGCTAAAGGTGCGACAATACATTCCAATCCAAAGTCGTGTTGTATCCTTCTTCATATCAAGCAACTCTCTCCTGTCACACCAAATCATTCTCAATATAGCAGCCAATATTCCAAATTAAGCCCGTAGACATAGTCACTATCCACCATGAATCCCAAATCACTTCAAACTTTCCTCAAGCCGTGTAGTTATCCTACCATGTAACCCATATGCTACTTTGCCACTCTCCCACTTTGGTCAAACCCTTCTCTTTTAAGCAACTACTCGACTTCTGTTTTATTACACTTGGCCTTCTAGGAACTTAACCACCACAAGACACCTTCCACATGTCCTTTCTCATCCTTCGCTGCCCAGTTGTTGCCTTACTAAAAATCTGTCTCTGTAGCACTTGAACCAATAGCTCGTTACCAGCTTTAAACCTTTCTGACGATCATCCTTCTCGAGACATCAATACTAGGAACGCTGCTTCGATCCTGAATCATTGCACACCGCGATCTATAACGACTGCTTCCCCTATAAGAATTCCTAACACCCCGACATGAAGGCGAGTTAAAGAAAACCATAACACCGGCGAACCTTAACGCATTTTACAAGGCGATGACACCACATCAAAATTGAGAATTCTACCACACTTGAAAATATCAAGCTTCATTACTCCATCAACCCAAATCTGAACATTCATAGTCCGATTGCCTTTTCTCCGCTGGAATTAAAACATTGAACCTCTGAATCATGTATTGAGAAAAACCTTCTTTCAAGTCGTTCACTGCCCTGACATATAGACAGGCATTCTACTATTACATAAACACTATGCGATAACAATTCATGAATCGTCATAACAATCAATGCCAAATCTCAAAACCTTAGGTAGTATTGATACTGAACTGAAACGATAGATCGACCTTCCACAAGGCGATGACAATAGCCCAATTAATTACACAGTGAGAGGCATCCCGCACTACATCTGTAGTACCATTAAAAATTTCCTCGATCCCCAATTTATAACAAGCGCTTCACGTCGCATAAGATTGAATAAGAAGGAAATGTAGGCATAAGCCTATAAGGAATCGAATCGTACGATGAGGAATCAAAAAGGGAAGTATTCCTATTAGCCCTGTAGCCTCTCGAAGATAAGCACAGACGTCTCCGTTCCAATCCGCAAGACTCTACTAGACTCGCTCATGACTCGTGAGACCTAAATGAACGTAGTGCTCTAATACCATGTTGTCACGACCCAAAATCCAAAAAGGGCACGATGGCGCCGGATACCACTGTCAGGAAAGCCAACCATAATAAATTAACTTAATTACCCATTTTAGTACGTTTGAAATAAAAATTTCTTTAATGAAATTGTAGAGATAAAACTCATAGAGTAAATGATAAAAAATTTTCGCAACTAAATTTTAAACAATTCACAACCATTCCCAAAACCCGGTGTCACAAGTTCATGAGCATTTACTTAGGAATTAAAAATAAAATGCAGCATCTGTCTAGAATACAAATTAGATAGGAAAAATATAATAACCCTGAAGGAGACTCTGTTGGCTGCAGATCGTAATACAGAATTAAGCTTGCATACGCCCCCACAATTATTAACCACACCTCTGCGCCAACAAGGCCACTAGACATACATGTACCTGCACAATAAAATGTACAGCAAGTGCAGTATGAGTACGAAAACAATGTGTACCCAGTAAGTATCAAGCCTAATCTCGAAGAGGTAGAGACGAAATGGCCGACTTTGACACTTACTATGGGTCAATAATATTAAATAATCATGAAATAGAAATATTTATATCAACGTGATTCACAGAGTTAACAGTGATTTTATTGACCAGTAGAAATAATTAAATTCCTTCAAATGCAGTAATTCTCAATTTATTAATTAAATTCCTTCAATTCCAATAAATTTTCAAATTTATCAATTAATCTCATTTACAGCAATAACAATAATTCTTAACAAGCAGGAATAATAATACAATAAATTCCAAAGATTTCCAATTTATCAATTAGCTCACAAGCTGCAATAAACTATTAAGGTATTGTGTGATTATTATTATTAAGTACGATTTCTGGCGAGGACGTATGGCCCGATCCAGAGTGTCGTGTACACTGCCGAGGGACTTGCGGCACGATCCATAGATGCATCTATCTTGCCGAGGCATTCGGCCCGCTCCACAAGAAAGGAGGACATTTTCTTATGTACCTCCAGGAGGAGAGTATATTTATTATATGATAAATTCGGGAGGAAGAACAATTTCTTTTACCAATTAATTCATTTAAACAGAAAATCAAGCATATGAGATTTCCATCCTTTAATATCTTTATCTGACAATTCACAATATACTCATATATATCAATTAATATTAATTAAACAAAGAATACAATGTACACAAGTAATTCATGCTTTGATTCCTAGGGGGTAATTTCCCGTGCGTACGTAGCCCCCGCAGTTAGCAACAATTATTCAATTTAATCCCTAGGGGGTAATTTCCCCCTCACAAGATTAGACAAGAGACTTATATCGTCTCAAAGTCCACTCCCCGATTACCACGTCGCGTTTGAGTTCTTGATTCGACGCCGAAAGATCCGAAACTATCCAAATATTATACACAATAATTAATATATGCTAAATGATTCGAAATTTATCTATTAAATAAATTACCTTATCCAAAATAGTAAAATTTCTAAAATTCACCCCGGACCCACGTGCTCGGATTCTAGAAATATTCGGATGAAAACGTTACCCATAATCTCAAGAACTTAAATATATAATTTCTACCCCATTCCATAACTATTTTCATGGTTAAAATCACATTTTTATAAAAATCTAGGTTTTTCATCTAAATCTTTAATTTCTAAGATTTATTAGTTATAATCTACCTATAATCTAAGTATTTAACTCAAGGGGTGTGGAATTAACTGACCTTTCAATTGCTAGTTGAAACCCCCTTCTCAAAAGCTCTGAAATCGCCCAATAATGGATGAAAAATAGAAAGTAATGAACAGAGTTTTCGTCCGTTTTAAGGTTCTACCCATATAGGTTTTTCGCACCTGCGGAAGCAGTATCGCACATGCGTCTTTCGCACTTGCGGAAATTCCTCGCACCTGCGACTGTCCAAGCGCAGGTGCGATTATGACAGTAGCCGGGAGCTTCAGTCCTTGCTCAATTTCCCAAAATTGGTCCGAGCCTCGTCCGTTTAACACTCAGGAACCCGGGGCCCCGCCCGAACATACCAACAGATTTTAAATCATAAAACGGACTCTCTCGGACTCTTGAAACGCGTAAAACAACATCAAATCTATGAATCATACCCTAAACCAAATTTATTCAAACTTAAGAATTTCAAGTTCTTCAATTTACTTCCAATGCGCCGAAATATACTTAAACTACTCAGAATGACACGAAAATTTGCGTGCAAGTCTTAAATCACTTTACGGAGCTATTCCCAAACTCAAAATTCCAAACGGACTTCAATTACTCAAAATCCTACTCCAAACCAAATTTAAAGAATTTTAAACCTTCAAATAGTTGACTTTTGACTATTAAGCGCCAAAATGTTCCCGGGTTATCCCAAACCCTATTCGAACATACGCCTAAGTCCAAAATCATCATACGAACCTATTGGAACCGTCAAATCCCGATTCCGATGTCGTTTTCTCAAAATGTTGACTGAAGTCAAACTTGGCCTTTTAAGGCTAACTGAAGGAACCAAGTGTTCCGATTTCAACTCGAACAATTCTAAATCCCGAACCAACCATACCCGCAAGTCATAAATCATTAAAAACACATACGAAAAGTTTTATTTAGGGGAACGGGGTTCTAACAGTCAAAACAACCGGTTGGGTCATTATAAAAAATAAATCAGGTAACTCATTTATAATAATTGAAGCCAACTCAGCAGTAATAATCCATTATTATTTCAACCAATTTCCGTTATAGCGTGCAAACCTCTCTCACAATATATTCATTTTCCATACTATCATATATTTATCTTAATCAAGTATATATATAGACTTTTAAATAAGTCTATTGCGGCGTGCAATCCGATCCTCCAATATGGGCTTTTTAATAAGTCTATTGCGGCGTGCAATCCGATCCCCCAATATAGACTTTTTAATAAGTCTGTTGCGGCGTGCAATCCGATCCCCCAATAGAGACTTTTTAATAAGTCTGTTGCGGCGTGCAATGTGATCCCCCAATATGGACTTTTAATAAGTCTGTTACGGCGTGCAACCCGATCCTCCAATATGGAATTTTAATAAGTCTGTTGCGGCGTGCAACCCGATCGTCCAATATGGACTTTTAATAAGTCTGTTGCGGCGTGCAACCTGATCCTCCAATATATTCATTTCAATCAATTCTGTTGCGGCATGCAACCCGCTCCTCCAATATGTTCATTTACCAATTCTTATAGAATAAATTGCCCCAATAAATGCAACAATTAATATAAAATTATAAGACAACAAGCATACAATAATTATGATTTAATTATGAAACAAACAATGACAAATAGCAATTTAGTATGGAAATCAGGGAGAAAATAGGCAGTTTAATATTTAATATGCTAAATGTCAAGTAGCAATTAATACACATAAATCAAATAGCATGTAAAAATTATTGCAGGAATTCAAGAATTTATATTTGTCAAAGAATCGAAAAGAAATAATTATTAAAATAATTAATTCGTGCCTTAGAATAATTTATGATTTTCAAATAGTTATGTAAATAATTAATTTGACGATGTATAGACACTTGTCACCTCGCCTATACGTCATTCACATGTATTTCACATAACAAATAATTTAAATATTCTATTACCTTAAGTGAAGGTTAACCACGACACTTACCTCGCTTTGCAGATTCCAATAACTTATTCGACCACAGCTTTTCCTTTTGAATTTATCTCCAAAAGTGTCAAATCTATTCACAAACAATTCGATATACTCAATACGAATCATAGGAGTTAATTCCATATGAATTAACTAATTTTCCGGATAACAATCTGAAATTCATTTAAATATTCGACAGTGGGACCCATGTCTCAAATCTCAGAAAAACTTACGAAATGCGAACACCCATTCCGAGACGAGTCCAACCATACAAAAATTATCCAATTCCAATGTCAAATGGACCTTGAAATCTTAAATTTTTATTTTTGGACGATTTTATAAAAATCTGATTTTTCTCCCAAACTTTCATGGATTCATAACATAAATGAGTATGGAATTATGAAATATAATCAATATAGGATAAGGAATACTTATCCCAATGTTTTCCCGTGAAAATCGCTTAAGAATCGCCTTACCCGAGCTCAAAAATGGAAAAGGGTTGAAAATGGGACGAATCCCATTTTCCAGAACTTAAGTTCCGTTTCTGGGATTTTTACCCTTCGCGAACGCGGTCAGTGCCTCGCGTTCGCAAAGCACAAATTTCTGCTGACCAATTTACTCTTCACAAACGCGAGGGCTACTTCACGAACGCGAAGCTTGCTGGCTTGGCCTTCGCGAACACGAGATGCCCTACGCGAACGCGAAGACAATTTCCTGGTTAGCCTATTTCCCTTCGCGAACGCGAGGCTTCGATCGCGAACGCGAAGCTATGCATCTCAAGCCTTTGCGAATGAGTTCACTCTGTCATGAACGCAAAGCACAAAACGTGCCAGCCCCACTTTGCTCTTCGCGAATGCGAGACTCCCTTCGCGAACGCGAAGAAGGAAACTAGAAGCAGGTTTCTGCAGTTTTCTCAAGTCCAAAAATGATCCGTTAACTACCCGAAACCAACCCGAGCCATCGGGGCTCCAAACCAAACATGCACCCAAGTCCTAAAACATCATACGAACTTGCTCGCGCGATCAAATCGAAAAAATAACCCCTAGAACTATCAATCGTACACCAAATCAAAGGAAGTTTTCAAGAAAACTTTAAAACTTATATTTTTACAAAATCACGTCAAATCAACTCCGATTCTCACCCAATTCGGCAGACAAGTCATAAATATTATAGTGGACCTATACTGGGCTCCGGAACAAAAATACGGATCCGGTGTCAATAAATCCAACATCAGTAAATTCTTAAAAATTATTAAGCTTTCAAACTTTTAATTTTTTATCAAAATTCCATATATCAGGCTAGGGACCTCGGAATTCGATTCCGGGCATACGCCCAAGTCCCAAATCACGATACAAACTACCAAAATTGTCAAAACACTGATCTGAGTCTGTTTGCTCAAAATGTTGACCAAAGTCAACTCAGTTGAGTTTTAAAGCTCTATTTCACATTTTAATCCATTTTTTCACACAAAAACTTTTCCGAAAATTATACGGACTGCGCACGTAAGTCGAGGAATAATAAATAGTGCTTTTTGAGGTCTTAGAACACAGAATTACTTATTAAATTTAAAGATGGCATTTTGGGTCATCACATCCTACACCTCTAAAACAAACGTTCGTCCTGGAACAGAGTTAGAAAAAGTACCTGAGCTGGAGAAAAGGTGTAGATATTTACTCTGCATGTCCGACTGGGACTCCCAGGTAGATTCCTCTACCGGCTGACCTCTCCATTGCACCCGAACTGAAGGATAACTCTTAGACCTCAACTGTCAGACCTATCGGGCTAGTATAGCCACCGACTCCTCCTCGTAAGTCAAATCTTTGTCCAATTGGACTAAGATGAAATTTAACACATGGGATGGATCACCATGATATTTCTGGAGCATAGACATATGGAACACCGGATGAACCGCTGATAAACTAGGTGGTAATGCAAGCCTGTAGGCTACTTCACCCACCCTTTCAAGAATTTCAAAGGGTCCGATATACCTTTCATAGGTGAAACCTGAAGCAATATTCTTTATCCAACCATGAATACAATATCACGAACTTTACGGTCGGCATAACTCGTTTGCCTAGTCTGAGCTGTGCAAAGTCGATCCTGAATAATCTTGACCTTATCCAAGGCATCCTGTACCAAATCGGTACCCAATAACCGAGCCTCACCAGGTTCAAACAAGCCAACTAGAAAACGACATCGCCTTCCGTATAATGCCTCATATGGAGCCATCTGAATGCTCGACTGGTAGCTATTATTATAAGCAAACTCCGCAAGTGGCAATAAATGATCCCAAGGACCTCCAAAATCTATAACACAAGCGCGAAGCATATCTTCCAATATCTGAATGGTGCGCTCTGACTGTCCATCTGTCTGTGGATGAAATGATGTACTCAACTCAACCCGCGTGCCTAACTCACGCTGTACAGCCCTCCAGAAGTGTGAGGTAAACTGCATACCGTGAAGGTGAAAAATCTCACGAATGTAAATTTCAGCATACCGTTCTGAAGAATAGGCAACTGCCAACTGAATGAAATGTGCTGACTTGGTCAACCTGTCCACAATGACCCAAACTGCGTCAAATTTCTCTGAGTCCGTGGGAGCCCAACAACAAAATCCATAGTGATATGATCCCACTTCCACTCAGGAATTTCTAACTTCTGAAGCAAACCACCAGGTCTCTGATTCTCGTATTTAACTTGCTGACAATTTAGACACCGAGCTACATATGCAACTATATCCTTCTTCATTCTCCTCAACCAATAATATTGCCGTAAATCTTGATACATTTTAGCGGTACCTGGATGAATAGAATACCTGGAACTGTGTGCCTCTTCAAGGATTAATTCACGAAGCCCGTCAACATTAGGCACACAAATATGACCCTGCATTCGCAGAACTCCATCTTCCCCCACAACAACCTGTTTAGCATCACCGTGCTGCACTGTGTCCTTAAGGACAAGTAAATGAGGATCATCATATTGCCTCTCTTTGATATGATAATATAAAGAAGACCGAGCGACTGTGCAAGCTAGAATCCGACTAGGTTCTGAAATATCTAACCTCACGAATTGATTAGCCGAAGTCTGAACATCTACAGCTAATGGTCTCTCACCAACCGGAATATACGCAAGACTGCCCATACTCACAACCTTTCTACTCAAAGCATCAGCCCCACATTGGCCTTTCCGGGGTGATACAAAATGGTAATATCATAGTCTTTCAACAACTCCAACCATATTCTATGCCTTGAATTAAAATCTTTTTGTTTGAACAGATACTAAAGGCTACGATGATCAATAAATACCTCACACGAGACACCGTAAAGGTAATGCCTCCAAATCTTCAGTGCATGAACAATGGCTGCCAATTCTAAGTCATGAATAGGATAATTCTTCTCGTGAACTTTCAACTATCGTGACGCATATGCAATTACCCTACCATCTTGCATTAATACTACACCAAGCCCATTATGAGATGCGTCACAATATACCGTATATGATCCTGAACCTGTGTATAATACCAACACTGGTGTCGTAGTCAAAGCAGTCTTGAGCTTCTGAAAGCTCAACTCACACTCGTCTGACCATCTGAATGGGACACCTTTCTGGGTCAGTCTGGTCAATGAGCTTTCTATAGATGAAAACCCTTTCACGAACCGACGATAATAACCTGCCAAACCCAGGAAACTCCGGATCTCTGTAACTGAAGTAGGTCTAGGCCAATTATGAACAGCCATTTTCTTAGGATCCAACTTTATGCCTTATGCCGATACAACATGCCCCAAAAGGCAACCGAGTCTAACCAAAACTCACATTTTGAAAATTTGACATATAACTGATTATTCTTCAAAGTATGAAGCACACTCCGAAGATGCTGCTCATGCTCCTCTCGACTGTTGGAGTAAATCAAGATATCATCAATGAATACAACCATAAAAAAATCCAAATAGCGTTTGAACACCCGATTCATCAAATCCATAAATGTTGCTGGGGCATTTCTCAACCCAAATGACATCACTAGGAATTCGTAATGCCCATACCGAGTCCGAAAAGCTATCTTAGGAACATCAGATGCCCTAATCTTCAATTGATGGTAACCAGACTTCAAATCAATCTTCGAAAATACCTTGGCACCCTGAAGCTGATCAAATAAGTCATCAATTCTTGGCAGCGAATATTTGTTTTTGATAGTGGCCTTATTCAACTGCCGATAATCTATACACATCTGCATAGAACCATCTTTCTTCTTTACAAATAATAATGATGCACCCCAGGGCGAGACACTGGGTCTAATGAATCCCTGATCAAGCAAGTCTTGTAACTGCTCCTTCAATTCTTTCAACTCCGACGGGGCCATACGATATGGTAGAATAGAAATGGGCTGAGTGCCTGGAGCCAAATCAATACAGAAGTCAATATCCCTATCGGGTGGCATCCCCGGCAAATCTGCAAGAAATACTTCTTAAAATTCACGAACAACTAGTACTGAGTCCATAGAAGGAACATCCGCACTGGGACCACGAATATAAGCAAAATAGGCTAGACACCCTTTCTCGACCATACACTGAGCTTTCATATAAGAAATAACCCTGCTGGTAGAATGACCAAGAGTTCCTTTCCACTATAACCGAGGTAACCCCGACATGGCTAGGGTAACTATCTTGGCATGACAATCCAATATACCATGATAAGGGGACAACCAATCAATACCCAAGATGACATCATAATCTACCATATCAAGAAGTAGAAGATCCACACTGATAGGTTATATGTGTATCCCTATTATATTTTGATGATCTAACAAACTTACTATCAAGAACCAGATAAGGAACCTGATACACATCCTCAAGAAATTAAAGATCAACAAGTCTCCAGTTGGGGACACAGTTCAACTCTTCAGATTCAAAGGAACAACAGAGGGAACAGATAGCTACCAGTTTCCAAGGTGACTGTACAAGTCAACAAGTCTCTAGTTGGGGACACAATTCAACTCTTCTAAGTCAAAGGAACAGTAGAGGGAACAAATAGCTACCAATTCCAGAGGTGACTGTACAAAGTCAACTCCCCACAGCTGTAAAGTGACTGCAACTGTTCCTCTGCACACACGCAATAATGTAAATAGTGGAACAGTCAACTTTATGGGGAATGCCTTTGTACCAAACATGCTTACATCATTCAAGTGAGGTCACTTATGCAATTTTAACATGAAGGAAAAGCAAAACAACACTTGCACACTTCAGAATCTATCAAGCTCTCTCTCAAGTGTATTGCCAACCTGCAAGTGACCTTCAAGGCATCAAGAACAAAGAGCAACATAACAAAGGACCAGTTTCCAACATTGAGTCATCACATGTCCTTAGTTGTGTTGCACCTTTGTTAAAATTCTTTACTTGTAATTCCTACTTCGCTTAGTTAGAAGCATTATGTGGGAAACCTTTGTAAATTATAAACCCTTGTATTTGTGTGTTGGCTAGTTTAGTCGAGTTGGAAGTCTTTGTAATAGAGTCATTACAAAGTGGCTTGTAATAGAGTTGTTACAATTTAGTGAGAGGTTAAATCTTTATAATAGAGTTATTACAAAATGGCTTGTAATAGAGTTGTTACAAGTTAGTGAGGGATTAAGAGGTTAATTCCTAGGTTACATAGGTGTAATCTGAAAGTTGCTCATAGTGAAGTTTAACTCCTACAAGGGTAGGTCGTGGTTTTTAATCCCGTTGAGCTGGGAATTTTCCACGTAAAATTTCTCTTGTCATTTACCTACTACAGTATGCGTGGTTTCTATGCAAACTTATATCTGTGGGAACTTATAGAGAACATGGTTCTCTATAGAGTTTGGTGGACCCTCGAATTCTATCAATTGGTATCAGAGAAGGTTCTTTCCATCAGGCTAACACCTAGAAAAGATCCTCATGGCTGCTCCACCAAACTTTGAAGAAGGTCAATCAACCTACAGACCCCCACGATTTAATGGACAATACTATGGATAGTGGAAGACAATGATGCATGATTTTATCATGGCTGAAGACTCAGAACTTTGGAATGTCATCTGCGACGGTTCTTTTGTTCCTATGAAGATCATTAGAGAACCAGAAGTGTCAGTTCCTAAGACTAGGAAAGAATACAACGATGCTGACAGAAAGGTTATAGAGAAGACTTCCGAGCCAAAAAGATCCTCGTCTGTGGTATTGGACCAGACGAATATAACCGAATTTCTACCTGCCAATCTGCCAAGGAGATCTGGGAGGCTCTCCAAACTGCACACGAAGGGACTACTCAAGTCAAACAGTCAAAGATTGATATGCTAACCACTGAGTATGAGCTATTCAGGATGAAGGACGATGAGTCCATTCAGGACATGCACACTCGCTTCACCTCTATCATCAATGAGCTTCACTCATTGGGGGAAATCATTCCTAGAAACAAACTTGTCAAGAAAATACCTAGTGTATTACCTGGTTCCTAGGAAAGCAAGGTAAACGCCATCATAGAGGCAAAGAATTTGCAGAAGCTAACCATTGATGAACTCATTGGTAATCTAAAAACTTATGAAATAAAGAAGAAGAAGGACAATGAGAGAAGAGAGCCCAAAAGAGAGAGGAACCTAGTTCTCAAGACAGACAGTAATGATTCAAGTGGTGAGGATGGTGATATGGCTTATTTGACTAGAAGATTCCAGAAGATGGTTCGCATGAATGGAGGCATTCCAAAAAGGGGAAGTTCTAGCAAGCCAAAACATTATGACCTTTATCATAAATGTGGCAAGCCAGGACACTTCATCAAGGATTGCCCTCTCCTAAAGAAATATCAGTATAAAAACAACTTTGACAAAGAAGCCAAGAGGAACCCGGTTCCTGATAAACGCCTCAATAGAAAGAATGTCGCTGACAATGTTGTAAAACAAGCTCTTGCTACATGGGGAGACTCCTCCAGCGAATCTGAAGAAGATAATGATCATGGTGATAGTTCAATGATGGCAGTAGAAAGTGAAGCAACTGAGTATGACTCTATTTTTGCCTTGATGGCTCAGTCTGATGATGATGAAGATGACGACGACGATGATGAGGTAAATTTTCTGGATGTTCAGGGAAATCTGAAATCTTATTCTTCAAAAAAAAAACTCATGTCTTTGGCAAATGTTTTAATAGATGCATACCACAGTCCTATAAATGATTAAAATGCTCTAATTGTGGAATTAGGAGAAGCAGAACAATCTAGAGATGACCTAGTAGTCGTTGTGGTAGATTTGAAAGAGACTATTGAGTGTGCTAAGAAAGAGAAAGAAGTTTCAATTGAAAACACTGCTAACTTAGAACTTGAGAGAGATGATCTAGTAGTAGTGGTTGTTGATTTGAAGGAAACTATTGAGAGTGTTGAAAAAGAAAAAGATGTCTTGACCAAAAGAGTCGCTAACAGTGAGCTTGAGAGAGATGACTTACTAGCAGTAGTAGTTGATCTGAATGACACAATTAAGGAACTAAAAGGAGAGGGTAGGCATGAGACTCTTCACAAAGGTAAGGAAGTTGCTAATGAACCACATCTTAGGCTTGAAGATGAGATGAAGACAGTGAAGTCTAGACTATGTATTGAACTTGAAAAGAAGAAGCAACTTCAGGAAGAACTAGGAAGAGTCAAGAGTGATCTTGAAAAATCACTCAAATGGACCTGGTCCTCTGATGCTATCACTGCCATATACATAAACAATGGGGGAAACAAGCAGGGAATTGGGTTTCAAAGGGAAAAAACTCCCTACAACCCTCATAGTAAGTGTGTTACTATACCCGATAATTGGCTTTGTATTCACTGTGGTAACAATGGGCACCTTAAGGAAAACTGCAAGTTTAGGGTTCAGTCTCAACAGAAAAATAAAGTTTTTGCTAAGAAAGTAACTATTGTTAAGGAACCTGGTCCCTCCGTTAAAAAACATATACTGCCTGCCTGGACAAAAAGAAGTTTAATTCGACCTTTTCCTCACTACAAGGGACCCAAACTTGTTTGGGTTCCTAAGTCTAACCCTTGATTTCCTTGTGCAGGGAGCAGTGAAAGGGAGGATCCAATAAGGGTACATAGTTAGTGGTTGCTCGAAGCACTTGACTGGAAGCACAAATGATTTCCTTTCACTCAAAGCCCTGCAAGGAGGGAGTGTATCCTTTGGAAACGGCAAAAAGAGATACATTCTGGGACTTGAAAGAATTGGGAAGTCTCCTTCTCACTCAATTGAAAATGTGTACTACGTGAATGGGTTGAAGTACAGCTTGTTAAGTGTCTCCCAAATCTGTGACATGGGAAACAAGAGTGATAATCTCAGATGTCTGAGTGCTGTTGAAGATGATGCTGAACTATGGCACATAAGGCCGAGTCATGCAAGTTTCACGTTGCTGGTCAATAAGGACCTGGTTCGTGGCCTGCCCAACTCAAGCTTCAAGGATCACAAGGTGTGCGATGCAATGTGTTGAGGAAAGTATACATGTGATCTTTGATGAATCTCACCACTCATATGGGAAGGATTCACATGATAAGACTGATCAAGAGGAAGAACAGTCAACTGTCCCTGGTGAAGTCATTGACATGGCAAATGGAAACACTGACATGATGATTCAGGTCAAGGATTCAGATGACAATGGCACATCTGAATCTCCAGCTGACATAGAAGAACCCGGTTCATCAATCATTACAACTGAAGCTGAAAACAGAGTTGCTGATGCAGATCAAGTGACCACACGTGCAGAGAGAGAATCACATTCAGAAATTCCTGGACCATCTCACAACAAGATCAAAGGCAAGAAACGCGCTTGAAACTATGGAGGAACCTGCTCATTGTGCAAGTCTATGTTGATGACATCATCTTCGAAGCAACAAATGACTCATTGTGTGAGGAATTTGCAAAACTCATGGGAAGTGAGTTGGAGATGAGCATGATGGTGGAATTGAATTTCTTCTTGGGTCTACAAGTCAGACAAACTCTTCAGGGCACAATAATAAATCAGCAAAAGTACATCAAAAAGCTTCTGAAGAGATTTTAGATGGAAAGTTCAAAGATCATTGATACACTTGTTGCCACTGCCACTCGCCTGGATATTGATGAACCTGGTTCTCCTGTAAACGAGACTATGTATAGAGGCATTATTGGGTCACTTCTGTATCTCACAGGAAGTAGATCAGACATTGTTTTCAGTATGGGACTCTGTGCCAGGTTTCAATCCAATCCAAAGGAGTCTCATCTGAAGGTTGCAAAGAGAA
Source organism: Nicotiana tomentosiformis (assembly GCF_000390325.3). Lineage (NCBI taxonomy): Eukaryota > Viridiplantae > Streptophyta > Magnoliopsida > Solanales > Solanaceae > Nicotiana > Nicotiana tomentosiformis. The sequence continues at coordinate 15,591,977 of NC_090818.1, forward strand.
TTCTGAGGTATCTCAAAGGAACGCAGGATATGGTTCTCTACTATCCCTCAGGAGATAACTTTGACTTGATAGGGTATGTTGATGCTGACTATGCTGGTTATCTGGTGGATAGGAAAAGCACTTCTGATATGGCACATTTTCTAGGTTTGTGTCTAATCTCATGGGGCACAAGAAAATAAAACTCATTAGTCCATTCAACTGCTAAAACTGAGTATGTGGCAGCTGCCTCTTGCTGTGCTCAACTGTTGTGGATCAAGCAGCAGCTAGAAGATTTCGAGACAATGTTGTGAAAGGGCTCATCTGCGTGAAGTTTTGTAGCATAGAAGATCAAATTGTAGATATCTTCACCAAAGCACTAAGCAGAGAGATCTTTTTAAAGAATTGCAAGGCACTATGATTGATAAAATCTAGCTGAGAACCTGGTCCCTCGATGATTGGCTACTAGCTGAGAACCTGGTCCCTCGATGATTGGCTATGAAAGAAATGTACAGGTAAAATAGCTAAAAAGTGTTTTCTGGGGCAGTCTAACTCACGTCTATACCGTTACAAGTAGACACGCATGATGATTACAGAGCACACAAGTAGCTAATGTATTGCACGATTGGTCAAAGGATGAGGCTTACATTTTCAAACTCTGTCAAGGAACCTGGTTCCTTTGACACAGGTTAGTAGTTCCTCTGTACTCCCATGCATAACTTTTTAAACGGTAGAAATGGTGCCACGTCATTAAAATTGCCAGTTCCCTTTTTGTTGTTTCTTAAATCCAAGTGTCTCACCCGTTATGAAGTGACCCGTCTACCAAAAATTGATACCCAACCGGTCTCTCACCCCTCTTAAATAAATCCATTTTAGAACTGTTCACATCAAGAATCCAAAAATTTCCCTTTTCCTTCTTCAAACTCCCTTCTTCAACTGACTACATTCCACCATGTCTAACAATCAGGAAACACAAAATGTTCCAAGGATTGTCCCCACTGTGTCCTCATTCGTTAAAACACTAGTGATAGAGCTCACACTCCCTGTTCCGACTAGTCCAAACCCTAATCTAGAGTCACAACCACCCTTTGCTTCCTCTCCAACCCAGTCGAGTTCTGGTTCTCATCGGAGTCGCAAACCATCGACTCCCAAGAAATTTGTTGTTGTGACCTCTACTTCTGCCTCGCTGGAAAAGATTGTTGAAGAAGATACTGTCGAGGGAGAAGAAAATCAGAAAATTTCTAGTCTGCCAGTGGAAGAAAGTTCTGAGATACAGCAAGGCATGGGTCATAATAATGGTAAATCAACAAGAACTACCCCAGGGGTTGATTTGTATGTCGCCGATTCTACAGGTAATCCTTTTCCTATGTCTTCTGAGTTCACCTTGGGTTTGCAAGAACAAGAGGCATAAAGAATATGTTGTCAATCATTGTTGAGGGTTGTATAGATAGTGGTTATGAAGGTGTGTCTAAAACGAATGGGTCTCAGGGGAAAGGTGACTGTCCACTGAAAGAAGGAAGGAATCTGGTGCCTGTCGAAAATCTGGCACCAGACAGTACTATTGGGGAACTTACTGAGGGACCTGATCCCTTCACACAAGAGGAGCCGTATGCTCCTACTTGGGATAAATTCCTTATTCTTCTAAAGAACCCCAGGTCAGTACTGATCTTGCTCCCTCTCCTTACTTCTATGCTGAGCCATTGGCCATTATTGCTCCCGAGATGAGATCTCTGTCTGAGGAGGAGAATGACGGTAGTGAAAAATACTATGCTAATGTGGCTATTGTAAGCTTTATTAGTGCTAGGAATAGCAGGGCAATTCCCAAAACACCCACTCCTAAAAGACCTACTACAAGGCTACAATAGAAGGAGGTTCTTGAGTCAGCTCTAAAGAAAAGCATGAAAGAAAAGAAGAGGAGAAGGTTAGTGAAGGTGGAATGTTAGTACATGAAGAGGTGGTGCCTACATATCTTGCTGTGGACATTGATGACGAGGTGGATGAGGAACCCAGTCCCTTAATCCGTAAATCCTCCAAGAAACCTGCGATTTAAAATTCTGGAGAAAAAGTGGCTGAGGGGTCTGGTAAGAACGTGTCTAAGAAGGTGTTTGGGAAACCTGCTGAGAAAAGAAACAATGTAAAGAAATTATGTGAAGAGGAAGGATAGTGCTAGTGAGGGACCCGATTCCTTGAAAAAGGCCAAGGTCAGTGTGACCAAGGATGTTGGAAGGGAAAACTCGAGGAAACAGAAGTTGCTTTAGGGCAGAACCTTTGCCCCTGATATTCTTGATATGGCTGGAATGCGACAATTGGTGGAGATTTGTGAATTTCAACAGTGGACGCACTTGTTCACAGGTGACATTTTCAAAGTGTATGAGGAAGAAGTGTGAAGTTTCTATGTTGACTTCTTCACAGTTAAGGATGATCATATTTTCATGATGATGAATGGGGTCGATTTTGTGATGGACTCTGCTGTGCTGGGATCTATTCTAGGTGTGCCTGCTGAAGGGTTGTGTTCTGTTTAAGGCTCTTGTTCTTCAAACTTTAGAAATGCTATTGTAAAGGATAAGGTAGTTCAGCAAGGGAATGGGTACACAAGAAGTCCCTCATTCTAGTGTACCAATTGTTGTTTGAGTTAGTGAACAAGGTCTTCCTCCCTCTTGCTGAGAGAAGGTCAATTACATCTTGAGAAGACCTGGTTCTCATGGAAGCACTATGTAACGACCCGGCCATACTGCTTTCTCATGGAAGACCTGGTTCTCATGGAAGACCTGGTTCTCATGGAAGACCTGGTTCTCATCGAAGGTCAATTACTGCTTTCCCCATATCTATTTCTGCTATTGTGACTTGCCGGGATGATTGGTTTTGAGTTTCGGAGTGTTTTGGGACACTTAGTCCCTAAATGAGAGCTTAAGCCTTAGAATTTGGACCGTAGTCGGAACTATGTGAAGACGGTTCCAGAATGGAATTCTGTTGGTTCTGTTAGCTCCGTTAGGTGATTTTGAACTTAGGGGCGTGTCCGGAATGTGTTTTGAGGGCCCGTAGCTCATTTAGACTTGAAATGGCGAAAGTCGAAATTTTGGAGTTTTGGACCGGTAGTGGAAATTTTGATATCGGGGTCGGAATCCTATTCCGGAAGTTGGAGTAGGTCCGTAGTGTTTAATATGAATTGTGTGCAAAATTTGGGGTCAATCGGACGTGGCTTGGTTAGTTTCGACATGGGTTGTCGAATTTGGAAGTTTCAAGTTCTTTAAGTTTGAATCGGAGGATGATTTGTGATTTTAGCATTGTTTGATGTGATTTTTGGGTTCAACTAAGTTCGTATGGTGTTTTAGGATTGGTTGGTATGTTTGGTTGAGGTCCCGGGGGGCTCGGGTGAGTTTCGAGTGCTTAACAGATCAAAAGTTGGATTTCTGTTGCTGCTGAAGTCTTCAGGCATCTGTCATTTTTGCACCTGCGGTGGAAAGATCGCAGGTGCATTATCACACGTGCGGAGAAGCAAGCCAGAAGCGGATTTGGGATGTGTGGTCAGGGGTCACAGGTGCGAAGGGAAATGCCACATCTGTGGTGCTCGCAAATGCGCTAAAGGACCCGCCGACGCGGATGAGATCGCAAAAGCAGACAATAGTCCGCAGGCGCGCACTCACAGGTGCGACCCATTTTCCGCAGAAGCGGACCCAGCCCTCTTATGTCGTTTCTGCACTTGCGAAGGAAATTCTGCAGGTGTGGCGTCGCAGGTGCGACCCCAGGTCGGCAGATGCGGAATAACTGGGCAGAAAAGGGGCAGATTCAAGGGTTTGAAGTTCGCTTCACATATTTGATTGAGAGCTCGGTAGAAGGCAGAATTTGGAGAGATTTTCTGAGGAAGTTTTTGGGTAATGCTTCTTAACTTCCTTATGGTTATATTCCACTAATCTATGCTAGAATTCATCGTTTAAATTCGGATTTGGGGTGAAATATTGAGAAAAGTTCTTACGCCGATTTTTGGGGTTTTGATCGAGATTTTGGTGTCGGATTTTAGTAAATTTGTTATGGTTAGACTCGTGAGTGAATGAGCTTTCGTATTTTATGACTTTTATCCAATTCTGAGAAATGGGCCCCACGGGAGATTTTTGAGTTAAATTTCGAAATTTTCGTTAAATGTTTATTTCGTTAATTAGATGAGTCTATTATTGTTGTATTTATGATACGTAATTTCTTTTTGCTAGATTTGGTCTATTCAGAGCCGGATATTTGTGGGAAAGGCATTTTGACCGATTAATTGAGCTTGACTCGAGGTAAGTGGCTTGCCTAACTTTGTGTGGGGGAAATCCCCTTAAGATTTGGAACTATTGTGCTATGTGAGCGTCGTGTACGTGAGGTGACGAGTACGTACACGGGCTAGTTGTGGAAAACCCGAATTTCTTACTGAGCAGCAACATGTTTTCCTGTTATTTTGAGTTATACCATTTTAATGAGTACTAATTTATTTTCATTCTTAATTGAGTTATTCTAATATGTGTAGCTATCATGTTTAGTCTAATACAACGTGTCTACATGTCTTAATTGTTTATGTGAATTATGTGCAGCATGCTAAATGAATTTCCTGCTTCTTCCCTGACTGGTACTTAGTCTAAATTGTAAGAATTTCATGATGTAGTTGTATTTCTATCATTCGTGCTGCATATTTACTCTGGGACTACGGAATGGTATTCCGGGAGTTCCCCCCTCCCCCCCCGGCGGAACAGTGTTCCGGGAGATCCCCCTGCACATTTATTTTGGGACTACGGAACAGTATTCCAGGAGATCCCCCTGCACATTTATTTTGGGACTACGGAACGGTATTCCGGGAGATCCCCCTGCACATTTACGTTTGGGACTACAGGACGGTATCTCGGGAGATCCCCTGTTGTGTTTCTGTGTACTGAGTTGTTACCTTCTATGATTTCATTATTGTTAAATTTTATCCTTTATTTTATTGCGGTATAACACTCTATATTGTTTTATTATATATTTACCAGTATGGCCCTGACATGGTCACTACTCGAGGTTAGGTTTGGCCCTTACTGGGTACCTACTATGGTGTACTCATGCTATTTATTTCGTGTGCAGATCCAGATGTACCTTATCAGCTGCACTATCAGTAAGCCGGGATAGCTTTGGAGACTTCAAGGTATGTCTGTCGCGTCCGCAGACCTCGAAGTCCCCTTGTACTCTTTCTCATGTCCATTATCTTCTGTATTTTTCCTTGTTAGATTCTAAGGTATAAAGACACTAGATTTTACCTTCTGTAGTTTGTGATTCATGATGTTCCGGGTTTTGGGATTTGTTGTGTATTTTTGAATAGTTGGTTAAATTTATATTTTTATTTCATTATTCCGCAAAATGTTAGGCTTACCTAGTTCTAGAGACTAGGTGTCGTCAGGACGTCACACAGAGGGAAAATTGGGTTGTGACAAGTTGGTATCAGAGCTCTAGGTTCATAAGTGTCGTGAGTCACAAGCCCGTTTATTAGGGTCTCGCGGATTGGTACGGAAATGTCTGTACTTATCTTCGGGAGGCTATGAAACTATTAGGAAAATTTCACTACTTTGATTCCTTGTCGTGTGAAAATTTGTTGACTTCAGAGATTCTAAATTTCTGTATTCTATTCTCTTACAGATGGTGAGGACACGTACATGCGGATCTGATGAACAGGCACCTGCGCCCCCTACTAGAGCCCCGAGAGGCCGGGGCTGGGATAGAGGCTGAGGACGTCCACGTGGTGCAGCCAGAGCACCCGCACGAGCTGCTACAGAGGAGCCCCCAGTAGCTCAAGCTGGAGGGCAGACACCTGAGATACCTGTTGCTGCACCAGCCCTCCAGGAGACTCTATCCCAATTTCTGAGCATGTTCAACACTTTAGCTCAGGCTGGATTGATTCCACTTGCTCCTGCCACATCTCAGGCCGGGGGAGGAGCACAGACCCCCGTCGCCGGTACTCCAAAGCAGCTGGTTCAGGTCGACCAGGTTCCAGAGATTGTACCAATTCAGCTGGTAGATCCAGCTCAGCCCGAGGTTCTGGCAGCAGCTTCTGAGGCGGAGCAGCTCTGACTTGAGAGGTACAAGAAGTACCACCCACCTACCTTCAACGGATTGTCTACTGATGATGCTCAGGGTTTTCTGGAGGAGTGTCATCGTATTCTCCGTACTATGGGCGTAGCGGAGACGAACAGGGTTTCTTTTACTACATTCCAGCTTAGAGGAGAAGCCTATCAGTGGTGGTGTGCTTATGAGTTGAGTAGTCTGGCTGAGGCAGCTTCACCTACATGGACTCAGTTCTCTGACATGTTTTTGAGAGAGTATGTCCCTCAGAGCCTCAGGTACTCATGGCACGTGAAGTTTGAGCAGTTGCGCCAGGGTGCTATGACTGTGTCAGAGTATGCAGTTCGCTTCAGTGATTTGGCCCGACATGCACCGGCCTTAGTTGCCACAGTTCGAGAGAGGGTTCGATGGTTTATTGAGGGTCTCCATCCCAGCATCCAGAGTAGTATGGCTAGGGAATTGGAGATGAATATTTCTTATCAGCAGGTTGTGGGTATTGCCAGGAGATTTGAGGGCATGTTTGCCCGGGATAGAGAGGAGAGGGAGGCTAAGAGGTCTCGAGAGGCTGGTTATTATTCGGGAGCTCGTGTCCCAACAGCTCGCCATGGTAGGGGTTATGTGAGCCGCCCCATTCATTCAGCTCTTCCAGCCTCCAGCGGTGTTCCAGCTCCTTCTAGACCCCAGGAGCCTTATTATGCACTGCCAGTATCTAGTGTGCCTCCTGCACGAGGTGTTCCTAGTGGCCAGTCCAGCAGACCTGGCCCGAGCCAGCCACAGCAGCCACAACCCTCCGAGAGCTTGTTTTGAGTATGGCGACACTCGCCACATGATGAGGGATTGCCCCAGGATAAGGAGGGGTGCACCTCCACAAACTTTTCAGCCACAGCGTGCTCCACCGGGTCCTCAGGCTATGATTACATCACCAGCTGCCACCCCACCTGCTCAACTAGCTCGAGGTGGAGGTTGGGGTGGTAGAGGTCGCCTTAGAGGGGGAGGCCAGGCTAGATATTATGCACTTCCTGCTCATACAGAGGCAGTTGCTTCTGATTCTGTCATTACAGGTATTGTTCCGGTCTGTCATAGAGATGTGTCGATATTATTTGACCCAGGCTCTACATATTCTTATATGTCCTCTTATTTTGCCCCGTATTTGGGCATATCTCGGGATTCTTTGAGTTCCCTTATTTATGTATCTACTCCTGTGGGAGATTCTCTTGTTGTGGACCGCGTGTATCGGTCGTGTCTGATTGCTCTTAGTGGTTTTGATACCAGAGCCGATTTATTATTGCTCAGCATGGTGGACTTTGATATTATTTTGGACATGGACTGGTTGTCGCCCCATTATGCTATTCTTGATTGTCATGCTAAAACCGTGATGCTAGCTATACTAGGTTTACCACGATTAAAGTGGAGAGGTACCTTAGAGTATACTCCTAGTAGAGTTATTTCTTTTCTTAAAGCTCAACGAATGGTTAAGAAGGGGTGTGACCCATATCTAGCTTATGTGAGAGATGTCAGTATTGATACCCCTACAGTTGAGTCAGTTCCAGTAGTGAGGGACTTTCAAGATGTATTTTCCAGCTGATCTTACGGGCATGCCGCCCGACAGAGATATTGATTTTGACATTGATTTGTTGTCGGGCACTCAGCCCATCTCTATTCCTCCATATCGTATGGCTCCTCCTGAATTGAAGGAGTTGAAAGAGAAGTTACAAGAATTGCTTGATAAAGGCTTCATTCGGCTCACTGTGTCACCTTGGGGTGCTCCTGTCTTATTTGTGAAGAAGAAGGATGGTTCTATGCGGATATGTATTGATTACCGCTAGTTGAACAAAGTCACAGTGAAGAACAGGTACCCATTGCCTCGTATTGTTGACTTATTTGATCAGTTACAGGGTGCCAGAGTGTTTTCCAAGATTGACTTATGTTCAGGTTATCATTAGTTGAAGATTCGGGAGTCGGATATCTTGAAGACTGCTTTTAGGACCAGATATGGTCACTATGAGTTTCTTGTCATGTCATTTGGGCTGACCAATGCCCCAGCAACCTTTATGCATTTGATGCACAGTGTGTTCCGGCCTTATCTTGATTCCTTCGTCATTGTATTTATTGATGACATCCTGCTATATTCCCGGTCTCGGGAAGATCAAGAGCAACACCTGAGGACCGTGCTTCAGACTTTGAGGGAGAAGATATTGAATGCAAAATTTTCTAAGTGTGAATTCTGGCTTGATTCAGTGGCATTCTTGGGCCACATACTGTCTTGTGATGGGATCAAGGTAGATCCAAAGAAGATTGAAGCAGTGCAAAGTTGGCCCAGGCCGTCCTCAGCTACAGAAATCCAAAGTTTTCTTAGTTTGGCGGGGTATTACCGTCTCTTTGTAGAGGGATTCTCATCTATTGCAGCACCTATGACCAGGCTGACCTAGAAGGGTGCTCCATTCAGGTGGACAGAGGAATGTGAGGAGAGCTTTCAGAAGCTCAAGAAAGCTTTGACTACAGCCCCAGTATTGGTATTACCTACATGTTCGGGGTCTTATACTGTATATTGTGATGCATCGCGGATTGGTCTCAGCGCGATGTTGATGCAGGACAGTAGGGTGATTTCCTACCCGTCCAGACAGCTGAAGGTGCACGATAATAACTATCATGTCCATGACCTTGAGTTAGCAGCTATTGTTCATGCCTTGAAGATATGGCGACATTATTTGTACGGTGTTCCTTGTGAGATTTACACAGATCATCGGAGTTTGCAGCATCTGTTTAAGCAGAAAGATCTTAACTTATGTCAGTGGAGGTGGTTGGATCTACTTAAGGATTATGATATCACTATTTTGTACCATCCTCGAAAGGCCAATGTGGTTGTCGATGCTTTGATTCGCCGGGCAGAGATTTTGGGGAGTTTAGCATATCTACCAGCAGTAGAGAGGCCATTGGCGTTGGATGTTCAGGCCTTAGCCAACCAGTTTGCGAGATTGGATATTTCGGAGCCGAGTCGAGTATTGGCTTGTGTGGTCTCTCGGTCTTCTCTTTATGATCGTATCAGGGAGCGTCAGTATGATGATCCCCATTTGCTTGTCCTTAAGGACACGGTCCAGCACGGTGATGCTAAGGAGGTCACTATTAGAGATGATGGTGCATTGAGAATGCAGGGCAGGCTATGTGTTCCCAATGTAGATGGTTTGCGTGAGTTGATTCTTCAGGAGACTCACAGCTCATGGTACTCCATTCATCTGGGTGCCGCGAAGATGTATCAGGACCTGAGGCAGCATTATTGGTGGAGGAGGATGAAGAAAGACATAGTAGAATATGTGGCTAAATGTCTAAATTGCCAGCAGGTGAAGTATGAGCATCAACGACCGGGTGGGTTGTTTCAGAAGATAGAGGTTCCGGAGTGGAAATGGGAGCGGATCACTATGGACTTCGTTGTTGGTCTCCCACGGACTCAGCGAAAGTTTGATGCAATTTGGGTAATTGTGGATAGGTTGACCAAGTCGGCTCATTTCATTCCTGTGATGACTACCTATTCTTCCTAGCAGCTAGCTCAAATCTATATCCGTGAGATCATCAGGCTTCATGGCGTACCAGTATCTATTATCTGTGACTGGGGTACGTAGTTTACATCACAGTTTTGGAGAGCTATACAGCATGAGTTGGGTACTAGGGTTGAGTTGAGCATAAGTCCAAGCGCGCTATTCAGATATTAGAAGGTATGTGATAGATTTTAGGGGTGCTTGGGATCAGTTCTTGCCACTTGCAGAGTTTGCTTACAATAACAGTTATCAGTCCAACATTCAGATGGCACTTTATGAGACTCTGTACGGTAGGTGGTGTCGGTCCCCAGTGGGTTGGTTCAAACCCGATGAGGCCAGATTATTGGGTACGGACTTGGTTCAGGATGCCTTGGAAAACGTGAAGGTGATTCACGATAGACTTCGCACAGCCCAGTCAAGACAGAAGAGTTATGTGGACCAAAAGGTTCGCGATGGGGAATTCATGGTTGGAGAGCGAGTCTTGCTCCGGGTTTCGCCTATGAAGGGCGTTATGAGGTTTGGAAAGAAGGGCAAGCTGAGCCCAAGGTTCATTGGTCCATTTGAGGTGTTGCATCGAGTTGGGGAGGTTGCTTATGAGCTTGCCATGCCTCCCAGTCTAGAAGGAGTTCATCCGGTATTCCATGTTTCTATGCTTCGAAAGTATCATGGCGATCTGTCCCATGTGTTAGATTTCAGCTCAGTTCAATTGGACAAGGATCTATCCTATGTTGAGGAGCCAGTGGCTATTTTAGACAGGCAGGTCAGAAAGCTAAGATCAAAGAACATTGCTTCCGTGAAGGTTCATTGGAGGGGACAGCCGGTCGAGGAGGCAACTTGGGAGGCCGAGCAGGTGATGCGCAGCCAGTACCCTCATCTTTTCACAGTTTCAAGTATGTCGTTATACTCGTTCGAGGACGAACGATTATTTTAAGAGGGGGAAAATGTAACGACCCAGCCAGTCATTTTGAGAGTTAGAGCCCCGAACCCCTATTAACTGCTTTTCCCATATCTATTTCTGATATTGTGACTTGCCGGGATGATTGGTTTTGAGATTCGGAGTGTTTTGGGACACTTAGTCCCTAAATGAGAGCTTAAGCCTTAGAATTTGGATCGTAGTCGGAACTGCATGAAGACGGTTTCGGAATGGAATTCTGTCAGTTTTGTTAGCTCCGTTAGGGTGATTTTGGACTTAGGGGCGTGTCCAGAATGTGTTTTGGGGCCCGTAGCTCATTTAGGCTTGAAATGTCGAAAGTCGAAATTTTGGAGTTTTGGACCAGTAGTGAAAATTTTGATATAAGGGTCAGAATCCGATCCCGGAAGTTGGAGTAGGTCCGTAGTGTTGAATATGATTTGTGTGCAAAATTTGGGATCAATCGGACGTGACTTGGTTGGTTTCGACATCGGTTGTCTAATTTGGAAGTTTTAGGTTATTTAAGTTTGAATCGGAGAATGATTTGTGATTTTAGCATTGTTTGATGTGATTTGTGGGTTCGAGTAAGTTCGTATGGTGTTTTAGGATTGGTTGGTATGTTTTGTTTAGGTCCCAGGGGGATCAGATGAGTTTCGAGTGCTTAACGGATCAAAAGTTGGATTTGTATTCCTGCTGAAGTCTTCAGGCATCTGTCATTTTCGCACCTGCGGTGGAGAGATCGCAGGTGCGTGATCGCACATGTGGAGAAGCAAGCGCAGAAGCGGATTTAGGATGTGTGGTCAGGGGTCGCAGGTGCGAAGGGAAATGCCATATCTGCGATGCTCGCAGATGCGTTAAAGGACTTGCAGGCGCAGAGGAGATCGCAGAAGCGGACAATAGTCCGCAGGCGCGCACTCGCAGGTGCCGCCCATTTTCCGAAGAAGTGGACCCAGCCCTCTTAAGTCGTTTTCACACCTGCAAAGGAAATTCCGTAGGTGCGGTGTCGCAGGTGAGACCCAAGGTCCGCAGATGCGGAATAACTGGGCAGAAAAGGTGCAGATTCGAGGGTTTGAAGTTCACTTCACAAATTTGATTGAGAGCTCGGTAGAAGGCGAAATTTGGAGAGATTTTCGGAGGAAGTTTTTGAGTAATGATTCTTAACTCCCTTATTGTTATATTCCACTAATCTATACTTGAATTCATCGTTTAAATTCATATTTGAGGTGAAATATTGAGAAAAGTTCTTAGGCCAAATTTTGGTGTTTTGATCAAGATTTTGGTGTCGGATTTTAGTAAATTTGTTATGGTTAGACTCGTGAGTGAATGAGCTTTCGTATTTTATGACTTTTACCCGATTCGAGAAGTGGTCCCCACAGGCAATTTTTGAGTTAAATTTCGGAATTTTCGTTAAATGTTGATTTTGTTAATTAAATGATATTGTTGTATTTATGATACGTAATTTGTTTTGGCTAGATTTGGGCCATTCAGAGCCGGATATTCATGGGAAAGGTATTGTGACCGATTAATTGAGCTTGACTCGAGGTAAATGGCTTGCCTAACTTTGTGTGGGGGAAATCCCCTTAAGATTTTGAACTATTGTGCTATGTGAGCGCCATGTACCTGAGGTGACGAGTACGTACACAGGCTAGTTGTGGAGAACCCAAATTTCTTACTGAGCAGCAACATGTTTTTCTGTTATTTTGAGTTATACCATTTTAATGAGTACTAATCTATTTTCATTCTTAATTGAGTTATTCCAATATGTGTAGCTATCATGTTTAGTCTAATACAACGTGTCTACATGTCTTAATTGTTTATGTGAATTATGTGCAGCATGCTAAATAAATTTCCTGCTTCTTCCCTGACTGGTACTTAGTCTAAATTGTAAGAATTTCGTG